>NW_024534025.1:0-22500 GCF_016097555.1 Gigantopelta aegis | reverse complement strand
CAACGAAATAGCATAGTAGTTGGATGTCGTTATTAGCTAGTAGTGATAGTAGTAGACGACATTTAAAATAAATATGCTTATAACTGCCAAAAAGCGATTCTGTTCCCACATTAAACTATATTCAGTAGCATGCACGTAGTATCGCTTTGACATCAATAAGCATATTAAAATGTTAAAACATTGTTGACGTCAGGTCAAAGGAATGTTGGTATTTTTATGGTAACGTCTTCGGCAATGTTCGTAACTTAACGGAAATGGTAAACTACTGTTGAAACACGCAGTTCCAGCTCCCCACCCCCTGGATCCGCACCTGAAACATGCAGCTCCAGCTCTCCACCCCCTGGATCCGCGCTTAACAAAGAATAAAGGTACCACAGGACTATGCACAGTAATAACCCATTGTTCGTTACCAGCAGGACTGGTGATGTAAAATATAAAATACTGGTGATGTAAAATATAAAATACACAAAACTATTCATACGTAAAAATAGCAGCCAGTTGTTTGTCAAATCCAAAATGTAACGTCACGTCTTACCTGTGGGGCATCCTTGTTGAATGTTTCAATATGATAAATTTGAAGGGGTAAAAAAGGAGTACATACAATTATTGGGATGTATTTTTTTAGTCCCCTACCGGTCCAACTGGAGGGGACTATAGGTTTTATATCCTCCTTGTCTCTGTCTGTATGCCATCGACCTAGGAGCAGCCAGTTGGATGTCTTTAAAATGTTATCGCACGTCTAGGTGTTAACAAATGTATGTTATCAAACATATCGAATGATGTTCTCACCAACGGATGTGTAATGCTAGGCTCAGACTACCAACTGCCAGTACATAGTTGGCCAACTTTCTGCTCTCACGACTTCTAGGGTTATTTCTCGTTCTAGCCAGTGCTCCACAACTGGCGTAACAAAGGCCGTGGTATGTACTATACTATCTGTGGAATGGTGTATATAAAAGATCCCTTGCTGCCAATCGAAAAGAGTAGCCCATGAAGTGGCGACAGCGGGTTTCCTCTCTCAATACCTGTGTGGTCCTTAACCATATGCCCTACGCCATATAACCGTAAATAAAATGTGTTGAGTGCGTCGTTAAATAAAACATTTCTTTCCTTCCTCGCGACTTCTACGACGGTCCAGTTGCTAGTCTGAGCGCTCTTACAACTCGATTCTTGTCGTATAACCCATCAGCTGTTAATCTGAGCGCACCCGTCGTAAGTCGGGAACTGGAGAAATCACAACGCAACCGTCGAGTTTTGGTCAATTTCGTCATGACAGTTGACAGTTTGATCCTGGCATAGGAAACCAAATTAATCACAGCAAGCCTTCCATACCTCATCCTCAAAGAATACAGAGTATTAGAAGGATATCTGCCTTTCAAGTTTGATTTGTCTAAAGACATCACTAGAGCACGTTAATCATCGGTTATTGGATGCCAAACATATGGTAATGTTGACCTGTAGTCTCAGAGAGGAAACCCGCTACATTTTTCTTTTATATGCACCATCATATAGACAGGATAACACATACCACGGCCTTTGATATACCAGTTTTGTTGCACTGGCTGGAGTGAGAAATATCCCCAGTAGGCCCACCAGCAGAGGGTCTTTTATAAGCACCATCCCACAGACAAGATAACACATACCACGGTCATTGATATACCAGTCTTGTTGCACTGGCTGGAGTGAGAAATATCCCCAATGGGCCCACCAGCTGGGGGTCTTTTATAAGCACCATCCCACAGACAAGATAGAACATACTACGGGCATTGATATACCAGTCTTGTTGCACTGGATGGGGTGAGAAATATCCCCAATGGGCTGGGGTCTTTTATAAGACCATCCCACAGACAAGATAGAACATACCAGAAAATTGATATACCAGTCTTGTTGCACTGGCTGGAGGATTTTTATCCCGTGTGGGAGCTATAATGAGCTGGGGGAAACTTTTATTAAGCACCATCTCACAGACAAGATACGGTCATACCACGAGCCATATGATAATACCAGACGTGGTGCACTCGCTGGAAACCCGCTGTCGCCCACTTGGTTCACCTACGGGGATCGATTAGCAAAAGGGACCTTTGCATCAAACGAGCGTTTAGTACATACACGGCCATGGGCTATGTATTTCAAGAAACCAGTGGAGCACTGGCTGGGACGAGAAATCAGTTCAATGGGTCCACCGACGGGGATCGATCTCGTGACCGACTGCGCTATCAATGATTTAGCGCTAAAGTACCTGTCCCGATTTAGCGATAAAATTTTTATATTTTTTTTTTTTTTTTTTTTTTTGAGTGGGGGGGGGGTGGGGTGGGGGTGGGGGGTTATATACCATGAAAAAAAGTTTGTTTTGTTTAACGACACCACTAGATCACATTAATTAATCATCGGCTATTGGATGTCAACATTTTGGTAATGACTCGTAGTCATCAGAGAAAACCTGCTACATTTTTCCTAATGCAGCAAGGGATCTTTTATATGCACATTTCCACAGACAGAAAAACACATACCACGACCTTTGTCCAGTTGTGGTGCACTGGTTGGAACGGGGGAAAAACCCAATCAGCTGAATGGATATACCGAGGTGGTTCGATCCTGCGACGTATGCACCTGAAACGAGCACTCAACCGACTGAGCTAAATCCCGCCCCACTCAACCATAAAAACTGGTCCACAGTTTGTGACCCTGCAGCCAACTGGTAACAGGTTTATACGGCTTAACAACTGGTCCACAGTTTGTGACCCTGCAGCCAACTGGTAACAGGTTTATACGGCTTAACAACTGGTCCACAGTGTGTGACCCTGCAGCCAACTGGTAACAGGTTTATACGGCTTAACAACTGGTCTACAGTTTGTGACCCTGCAGCCAACTGGTAACAGGTTTATACGGCTTAACAACTGGTCCACAGTGTGTGACCCTGCAGCCAACTGGTAACAGGTTTATACGGCTTAACAACTGGTCTACAGTGTGTGACCCTGCAGCCAACTGGTAACAGGTTTATACGGCTTAACAACTGGTCCACAGTGTGTGACCCTGCAGCCAACTGGTAACAGGTTTATACGGCTTAACAACTGATCTACAGTGTGTGACCCTGCAGCCAACTGGTAACAGGTTTATACGGCTTAACAACTGGTCCACAGTGTGTGACCCTGCAGCCAACTGGTAACAGGTTTATACGGCTTAACAACTGGTCCACAGTGTGTGACCCTGCAGCCAACTGGTAACAGGTTTATACGGCTTAACAACTGGTCCACAGTGTGTGACCCTGCAGCCATCTGGTAACAGGTTTATACGGCTTAACAACTGGTCCACAGTTTGTGACCCTGGAGCCAAATGGTAACAGGTTTATACGGCTTAACAACTGGTCTACAGTTTGTGACCCTGCAGCCAACTGGTAACAGGTTTATACGGCTCAACAACTGGTCCACAGTGTGTGACCCTGCAGCCAACTGGTAACAGGTTTATACGGCTTAACAACTGGTACACAGTGTGTGACCCTGCAGCCAACTGGTAACAGGTTTATACGGCTTAACACCCAAAATAACACACGTATCTTGCTTTATTAGTCTTAGACCTCGGTGGCGCAGTGGTTAAGCCATTGAACCCTGCAGCCAACTGGTAACAGGTTTATACGGCTTAACACTCAAAACAACACACGTATCTTGCTTTATTAGTCTTGGACCTCGGTGGCGCAGCGGTTAAGCCATTGGACCCTGCAGCCAACTGGTAACAGGTTTATACGGCTTAACACTCAAAACAATACACGTATCTTGCTTTGTTAGTCTTAGACCTCGGTGGCGCTGTGGTTAAGCCATTGGACTACAGTCTGGTAGGTACAGGGTTCGCAGCCCGGTACCGGCACAACCCAGACCGGTCTCAACTAACCCACTGTCCTGGACAGACAGCCCAGATAGCTGAGGTGTGTGCCCAGTACAGCGTGATTGAACCTTAATTGAATATAAGCACAAAAATAAGTTGAAATAATAAATATTAGTCTTAAAGTAATAGCTTTCTATATTATATTCTGTTCAGGGACGGCTCCAGGATTTTGTAAGGGGAGGGAAAGCACCGAATGTTTTAACAGGGCACGTTTGAATTTTCCGAAGGGAAAGCAACTGTTTTATTTAACGACGCACTCAACACATTTTATTTACGGTTATATGGCGTCGAACATATGGTTAAGGAGCACACAGATATTGAGAGGAAACCATCTCTTGCCACTTCATGGGCTACTCTTTTCGATTAGCAGCAAGGGATCTTTTATATGCACCATCCCACAGACAGGATAGCACATAACACGACCTTTGATGTACCAGTCGTGGTGTTTCCGAAGGGAAACGAGTCAAGCATCTAATTCAATAGAATGAGATCTGAAGAGAGTTTCGGGATATATCAGTCGTGGTGCACTAGCTGGAACGAAAAATAGCCCAATGGTCCACCGACAGGGATCGATCCCACACCGACCGCACACCAAGAGAGCGCTTTACCACTGGGCTACGTCCCGCCCCCCCCAGCCCCCCCCCCCCCCCAGCCCCCACCCCCAGCCCCCAGCCCCCACCTCTACAAACTTAAAGTCGCAGACTCTAGTTTCAACCCTTAAGAAATGGACACCAAGTTTAGTTAATCTACAAACCTGTAAGACATTTGAATAAAGTTACACAAGAGTGAAATGGGGAAATACCCTTAAAAAATAGAAATAGAACTCGACAATATAACAGCACATTGATTTATTAATCATCGGCTATTGGATGTCAAATATTCTTACCTATAGTCTTAGAGAGGAACACCGCTACCTTTTCCATTAGCAGCAAGGGATCTTATAATTATATGCACCACCCCACAGACAGGATAGTACATACCACGGCCTTCGTTACACCAGTTGTGGAGCACTGGCTGGGACGAGAAATAGCCCAATGGGGCCATCTACGGGCGCTTTACCACTGAATGAATGTTTTGTTTAACGACACCACTGGAGCACATTGATTCGTTAATCATCGGCAATTGGATGTCAAACATCTGGTACTTTTGACATATAGTAAAAAAAACCCAAAACAGGTCCGGAACACTATATGTGGGACAGACAAACAGAAATATAGTCAGACAGACAGACACGCATACAGATACCTATAGTCCTCTCTGGTATAACCAGTAGGGGACTAAAAGGAAGGAAGGAAATGTTTTATTTAATGACGCACTCAACACATTTTATTTACGGTTATATGGTTAAGCAATCTAATTAAAATTAGCTCCACTATTTCATGTGGATCTAACAGCAGCCCGTTGGAGCTCATGTCCAGCTGACCTTTCATTCGACCAATCAAAACCTTATTTGCAAAATCATGCCAGTGATTTGAAAAGAATTTGAAAACATTCTGGTTTATGCCGAGGGTATGCGAAATGATTCGGGTTAATTACTAAGTATGCCGGAATAAAATTCGTTTCCAGACAAAAAAAAAAAAAAACGAAGCCATAGAATCTGTTTATACTAGTATACAATCCAGAGTTTATTACTACACTTTTCCCCCTGGTTTTTGTCAATGTTGAAACAGACCAACAAGTTCGCCTATTGCATAAATAGTCTCGACCGATATTTTTAGAATTTGTATGCTCCCGAATAACGTTATAAAAGGCAAAGAGTAATTGGTTGATATTTAAATTATTTATAGATAAAATGTCACCTGGACATGGGAGTCCATGCAATGCTGTTAGATCTACTGGTGAGACCAGCAGAGCTAATTTTAATCAGAATGATGGTTAAGGACCACACAGATATTGAGAGAGGAAACCCGCTGTCGCCATTTCATGGGCTACTATTTTCGATTAGCAGCAAGGGATCTTTTATATGCACCATCCCACAAAGAAGGTAGTACATACCACGGCCTTTGATATACCAGACGTGGTGCACTGGCTGGAACGAGAAATACCCAATGGGCCCACTGACGGGGATCGATGCCAGACCGACCGTCCATCGAGTGGACGTTTTACCACTTGGTTACGTCCCGCCCCGTAGGTGACTAAAAATGCATTATTATATAATGGAGTATGGAAAGTTAACATTTTACAAATATGTAACCAAGAACTTGATATATTCCCAGGAACCTGAGGTTATAGTTGTAAAAGAGTTTGAACACAGAAGTACTCTGCACTTCTTCAAAAGGGTAATTATCAAGGTTTCTGCCAGAGTGTAAAACGGGTATGGTGCCATTGCAGATTTGTTTTTTAAGTTAACCTTTTGACAAAATTAATTACTCTTGTCATTACTGTATGATTTTCTTAACCCTAACCCTAAACTTAACCCATTTTCTTTCTGGGGAAGGTCCTCTGTTGACTGTGGCTGCATTCAATTCCATAGCGCCATACCCAAAAATTTATTTCTGACAGAACAATCTGATAATGATACGGTCGGTCCAGGAAAAGACGGTCCGTGGGGTTTTTGTTGTTGTGTTTTTCAGCACGCAAAACCAAACAGGCGACAAAGACGCAAGTCACTCGTCAGTGATACGTGTGTGCATATCACTATTCACATAACACGGACTGTCAAAGATCATTCGTAATTACAGGAAGAAAAGATAGTATGGCACATTTCCCATTTAGGGGGCGACATGTAGCCCCGTGGTAAAGCGCTCGCTTGAAGCGCGGTTGGTCTGGGATCAATCTCCGTCGGTGGGCCCATTGGGCTATTTCTCGCTCCAGCCAGTGCGCCGCGACTGGTATATCAAAGGACGTGGTATGTGCTACCCTGTCTATGAGATTGTGCATGTAAAAGATCCCTTGCTACTAATGGAAAAATGTAGCGGGTTTCCTTTCTTAGACTATATGTCAAAATTACCATGTGTGACATCCAATAGTCGATGATTAATAAATCAATGTGCTCTAGTGGTGACGTTAAACAAAACAAACTTTTCATTGCCCATTTAAAATCAAACGTTTTTACTTAAATATGTTTTCCGCAACCTTGTAATTTGAAGACAGACAGACAATTTTTTTATTAAAGTCTCACCTCAATTAAAAAATAAAACATCACTATACACCATAACATGTAAAATAGCATTGACACACTTCATGTGGAGTTATTAGAGAATATAAAATATTAATAATCGACACAGATACAATATATATAAGTATTTTGGAATGTAGTGCTCACAAGCTTGAAATGTTAAGAAGAAGATTTAGAAAATGTAAAATCAACCGAACATCAGGCGAGCGCTTTAAAACTGGACTGTGTCTTCCCATTTCCATTTTTTTTTAGGACACCACTAGAGCACATTGATTAATTAATCATCGGCTATTGGATGTCAAATATCTAGTAATTCTGACACCGTACTTTATTCCCAATGCAGCTTTTATAACAACATACCACGGCATTTGACCATTTGTGGTGTACTGGTTGGAACGAGAAAAAACCAATCAGTTGAATGGATCAACCGAGGTGGATTGATCCTGCGACGCAAGCACACCAAGCAAGAACTCAACCGACTGAGCTAACCCCCCCCCCCCCCCCCCCCCCCCCACACACACACACACCCCATGAAAGTTAAACTTAATCTGTAACAGTACATGATAAAGATATATACAAAATTTCGTCTCAATATATTAAAGCATTGCAAAAAAAGAAAAGAAAAAAAGGGTAAATTGCTGTTTAAAATCAAACTTGATCTGTAAGAGAACATTATAAGGCTATACACAAAATCACAAGTCAATATATTTTGGCATTGAAAAAACAAATGTCCGGAACAAAAATGTTCATATCTCGTACGTTCAATGGCCATAACTGTCAAAAATTAGTAAATCGCCATGAACGTCAAACTTGAACTGTAACAGTACACGATAAAGCTATACACAAAATGTCAGCTCAATATCTCGAGGCTTTTGAATTATATGTGGGACAGACGGACGGACAGACAGACAGAAGAGAAGGACGGATATGAAACCTATAATCCCCTTCGGTTGGACCGGTAGGGGACTAATAAATTAAACTAAACTAATAATAATAATAATAATAATAAACAAACAAATAAATAAATAAATCAGGTTAATTCTTACAAAAAAAGTTTGTTTTGTTTAACAACATCACTGGAACACATTGATTAATTAATCATCAGCTATTGGATGTCAAACATTTGGTAATTCTGACTCGTAGTCATCAGAGGACCCACTACAGTTTTCCTAATCAGGTCAGGTCAGGTCAGGTCAGGTCAGGTCAGGTCAGGTCAGAGTGTTTAACGTGCACATTCAGAACACGTCTGTCCTGGGCACTGACCGACCACGGTCTTTGTCCTAATGGTACCGGCCTCGGTGGCGTCGTGGTTAGGCCATCGGAATCCAGATACCGACTCCAAACCCTGAGTGAGTGCTCCGCAAGGCTCAATGGGTAGGTGTAAACCACTTGCACCGACCAGTGATCCATAACTGGTTCAACAAATGCCATGGTTTGTGCTATCCTGCCTGTGGGAAGCGCAAATAAAAGATCCCTTGCTGCCTGTCGTAAAAGAGTAGCCTATGTGGCGACAGCGGGTTTCCTCTAAAAACAGCTGATGATAAGCTAAAAAAATCTATGTGCTCTAGTGGCGTCGTTAAATAAAACAAACTTTACCTTGTCCTAATGCAACAAGGGATCTTTTATATGCATTTTCCCACAGACAGGAAAGCACATACCACGACCTTTGACCAGTTGTGGTACACTGGTTGGAACGAGAGAAAACCCAATCAGTTGAATGAATCCACTGAGGTGGTTCGATCCTGCGACGTAAGCACCCCAGGCGAGCGCTCAACCGACTGAGCTAAATCCCGCCCCGGTTAATTAATTAAACCCATGTTTAAGAAAAGGGTCAGACAAGGGTTTAAATTAAGTGGGGATGTGGGCGACTGTAACAACATATAATTTTATAATTACTATTTTGTAATAGGCGTTTGGATTGGTCAAAATGCTATCACGTGATCTGAAAAAAACCAACGTTGATTCTCCCATGAACGTGAAAAATGCACTTTTGCGGTACACAAAACAAAAACCCCCAACAACAACAGAATGTTATTACCGGAACTACCTTTTTATCAGTTACGTCAACAACGGAATCCCCGAGGATTCCATCGTTTCTATTCTTATCCCAATATCGTCTGCACCGTGAGTGACAGTGACAAACTGACAGACGACAATCACAATGTCGGATTACAGACACGAAAGGTTTTGTGGGTACTTTACATTAAGCCACCACAATTCAGGCTTTAAACGACTCCGGTTTTGAACTGAGACACGTAATGTATATGACAGGCCACAAAAACGAAGCTTCTATTAGAAGTTATAGCAGAGAATGCTCAACAAATCAAAAGAGAGACATGAGCGCAGCTCTGTCACATTTGACAAAAACCACCAAATCGACAACTTAACACGTGCGAAAACACATGTATACGCCTTCGCGCACAATTACGCGACATGTCCTTTCCGAGAATAATATCACACAATCACAAACTTCCTCTGAAATCCACACACATGGTCCCACACACACAGTAACACTGAAACCACTTTATCCCTTTCAAGTCAGTCTTCACATTCACTTTTCACTAATTCAACTTTTGACAACTACAATTTTAATATATATATTCTTTATTCCTCTTATAGAGAGTTGTAACAACAAAAAAACAGATATACAGATATATATACAAAGAAATAATTACAGCCGGGGGATTAAGAAGTGTACATATTAATGATAACTACAGAGAAGAAAGAAAAGAAAACGATTTACAAAATAAACATATAATATTAAATGTATTTTACAATTGTACGTGCACAATAATTTGACGTTCTCCTTTATGTTAAGCACTTCAAAATTCATACTTTAACCGCTCTACAACAAATCTTTTATATAAGTATATATATAGATCGTCCAATTCTTAATTAATTATCGTTTGATATTTTTGAACAAAAAATTGTTTGCGTTATCAGTTGATGTTCAGTTATTTTAAATTTTATAACTTTTTATTCGCATTTGATTCAAAAAATTAAAATTTATAAAACCTTATGTAAATTATTGTAATGAATCGGAGAAAAACGAATGTAACTTTCTAAGGGAATTCCCTTATTTGTGTATTGATACATTTGGAATTATAACGCTCTACGCCATTCATACAGTGTTTTGGTGTTTATCATCGCATGAACGTCATAAATATAACGTTCAATTCTTAAATGAAACCAATATAACTCAAGAAATAAACACCTTTGATATTTCCCTCAGCGTCGAAATCCCCGCCCCCCCCCCCCCCTTCACTCCCATTCCAGTGTATTTTCCGGGGAAACATGACCCATCTAAACTTCGCTTGCCACTGTCTAGACTCCCAACCCTGCACAATCCCCTCCCACACACACACACACACACACAACACACACACACACACACACACACACACACACACACACACACAACCATGTTTTTAGAAATGTGATCTTTAGCACCACCGCTAATGAATGACAGGGCTGTAGCTAGCAGGGGGGCAAGGAGTTTTAGACTATTAACTACTCAGTTGCCCCCCCAACCAAAAAATCCTAGCTACGGCCCTGATACATTTTACCGACCGTATCATTATCATTATCAGGGGTTCTGCCAGAAAGAAATGTTTGGGTATGGCGCTATGGAATTGAATGCAGCCACAGTTAACAGTAAAATGTTAACTTTCCATACTCCATTATATAATAATGCATTTTTAGTCACCTACGGGGCGGGACGTAACCAAGTGGTAAAACGTCCATTCGCCAGTGCACCACGCCTTGTATATCAACGGCTGTGGTATGTATTACCCTCTCTGTGGGATGGTGCATATAAAAGATCCCTTGCTGCTAATCGAAAGGAGAAGGCCATGAAGTGGCGACAGCGGGTTTTCTCTCTCAATATCTGTGTGGTCCTTAACCATATAACCGTAAATAAAATGTGTTGAGTGCGTCATTAAATGAAACATTTCCTTCCTTCCTTTTAGTCCCCTACTGGTTCTACCGGAGAGGACTATAGGTATCTGTATGCGTGTCTGTCTGTCTGACTATCTTTCTGTACGTCTGTCCAACATATAGTGTTCCAGACTTCTTCTTTTTTCTCTCTCTATATCAAAATTACCAAATGTTTGACATCCAATAGCCGATGATTAACGAATCAATGTGCCCCAGTGGTGTCGTTAAACAAAACATTCATTCAGTGGTAAAGCGCCCGTCGGTGGCCACACTGAGCTATTTCTCATCCCAGCCAGTGCTCCACAACTGGTGTAACAAAGGCCGTGGTATGTACTATCCTGTCTGTAGTGTGGTGCATATATAAGATCCCTTGCTGCTAATGGAAAAGGTAGCGGTGTTCCTCTCTAAGACTATAGGTAAGAATATATGACATCCAATAGCCGATGATTAATAAATCAATGTGCTCTAGTGTTGTTATTAAACAAAGCAAACTGATTAATAAATCAATGTGCTCTAGTGTTGTCATTAAACAAAGCAAATATTAACTTTCACATTCGCACGTGTGTCTGAAAAGTAACTGTTATATTGTCAAGTTCTATTTCTATTTTAAGGGTATGCTCATAGTGATTTTTGTCAAGGACTACATCCCTAGGAATGGAAAATTTATGATAGCATTGCGAGACTCACAGCTTTCTGTGTGTATCCACCCGTTTTGTGACCCTACCCCCATTTCCTCGACAGTTATATTTTTACAGAATTGTTCAAGGAGACAGTTTAAAAGCATTGTAAAATATTTGTTAGGGCATTTAGGAATGCAAAACGTGGAGGTATATTCGGAGGTAATGGATTGGTGAATTCAGATATGTTACCAATATTGAAATCCTTTGAGGATTAGGGTCTCATATAACACATTTTACTGTAACGTTACAAAATATAATTCACAGTTTTATTTTTGAGTAGAAATTTAGCATAACGTTTAGGCTCAGCACCTCAAATATTCTTTTTGAAGGATCTTATTGCAGCAGAAGCTTGTTTTGGCATCTAGTTAATATTTACATCCTATATATAAAGTTTTTAAGGAAGCGTTTTTGTGTGATAACCTTTTTGATAACCCTGCCCCCTTTCCTTTGCAGTATTTCAAAAGAATTGTTAACAGGATAACTAAATAAAAACATCATACAATATTTATTAAGATACACATTGCAAACCTAAAGGTAGACAAAGTTGATGGGATATAAATCTGAGAAATAGAAGCAATAGTGACATCGTTTGAAGGACAGGGTCTCACATAACACTTTTTTTTATTATTAGGTAATGCAATTTTCGCCATTTTTCAACTGTAATTCCAGTTGAAGTTTAGGTTTACACTTATTCAGGGCTTTAATGTACCTGAATGTATGTTGGATTCCCACAAAATATTTAGATCTTCCATATATAAAACATTTGTTAAGCTATTTGCTGATGAAGTTGTTAACATGAGCATGGCTTCTTTTAAAAAAAAAAAAAATTGTTAATACAAATGTTATTATTTTCTAATATAAACTGATTAAAGATTCCTGTCAACTTAAAATGTATTTTGATCACATATTTATTGTTAATTGCAGGTGATAATGAAGATTATTGTTTAAAATCATATTGCTGTACAAGACTAAGTCGAAACAATAAATCTGTTGGAAATGCATACATTGCCTTGATAGATTAAAAATACCATGATAAAGATGGATGCATATTTTGCAGATATCAAATTTCTGTGCTACATTTCCATCACTGTCTTCAACCTAGTTGTCAAAATCTTCAGTTATAAACATTATACTAGTCTATATAGATGCTATATAGTCTTCTTCTGTTTCCATTTTCCAACCTTTATAAATAAATGACACTTGGTGTCACTGGGTCATACTCTACATTACAATCTGGCTGATTAAATGTTATGTAAATACTATGTTTTATCAAACAATCCCATCATAGTTACGCTTGGTATCTTTCGATGTTGATTGCATGTTGTGTATGTTTTATCAAACAATCTCTGCATAGTTACACTTTCGATTCTGCCCTTCTTTGCACAGAACAGAAAAAATCCTGGCAGGCAGTGAATTTCTCCCTTTCAAGAAGAAAGGGAAGAATTGTGATACAAATAGGCGAAGTGAACATTTATTGGTACATTTTGTAATGTTTCGGAAAGGCTTCAAATTAGATACACAGTTCTGATTCCTAGGTACACTGGCAGTGTGACCCTCAGTGTATTCAACTCTACAAACATTTTGATTTCCAATACAGCTTCAACGATATTTGCACCAGTTCCAGGACTGCATTTGTGAGAGCACTGGAACTCCAGGGATCTCTTGGAATGCCAAGGACAAAATATAGTTTCTGTCTTCTGAGCTATAGGCAACTTACTTGTATCCCTGAATTGCAGCATGAGCTGCATGCAATAGCAAGCATCAGTCAAGTTGAAAACACTGGATGGCACACAACCTTGGATATTGTTTTAATATTTGTTATCAAAACACTTTCCCTTGGAGTGTATTTGTGTATTCTGCCTTCCTTCATTCTTTGACTAGGAAAGTATTTAAATTGGTGATATTGATAACCTGATTCTGAAAGGTTCTCAATTGTTTTACAAAATAAGTTGCTCTTAGTAAAAGTCCCATGATATATACCAACCGTAATATTAACATGTTTTGTGTGGCTTCCACCTCGTAATGCTTTATGCAACATTGATTTACCACCTCTGAAACTTAAAGGATATCTGGAAATTATGCCCTGTGCCAGCTCAGTGATGCATGCAAACAGTGATTGGTCTTCAATTCATGTTTTTATCACAAATGGTTAATGTTTCAGCTTTTCGTGTTCTGATTTTGTCATGAGATTTATTGTTGTATATAGTCGCTTACCCGTGAAGGCTACATAGCGTTGTTCTTCATCAAGTCAAAGGCAGTATCTACTGAAACTGCCTATGCAGTACAGATTTTCTCAGCAAATGCATTTAATCAACATTGAATGAGGCTTACTACCAGTACTATGGAATAAACTCATAATCCCTTTAAACGTTTGACTTTGGAAACTCTTTATGATAACACATTGATGTTCTGCTGTATCTTTTTAGCAGCATAATTTAACCTTAACCCTGCTGTGACCTCTAGAGTCCGGACACCTTTGTTCACTTTAACTTAGTGGTATTTAGGAATCCATTCACAAATATTGTTGTCATACATCTGATAAAAATACTGCCAATCTGAAAGGCTTCAAACATATCAGGGTGCTCAATTGGAAGATAGGTTTTATGCTTAATAAGTCGGTGTGTATGTGCTTGTCAAAGCAGACCACCGTGGAATCACTAACTTAATAACCCTAAAGTGAAATTCCCACATGAGATGCTCGTAGAAGGCTAAGCAATGCATCTATTAAACTGTGAGGTCTCACCAATGATGAAAACTCTTTATTTCTGTGGAACAGACTTTTGAATAAATCTTTCTAGAGATTGTTTAACTCTGCTAAAACTTGGAAAACTGCTAGGCTGTCAAATTTCATTTGGTACAAGTCTTTAACCATGCTGGTTTTTTCTTTGCTTGGTGTTTTGCCCAAATATTAAACTGACTAAGCTAGTCTCATAATACGTTTAGAGCTTCGTGATATGCTTGTACATGGTTCAAGGACTCAACTACGTCTACAGCAATCATATACCCCTATATCTATGTATAAGCCTTGAAATCACCATCATATGATGCCTATAGCATTAAGAATGATTCCATTCTTAAGATATTGACATAGCCATCGTTATGTCTTTGCAAACTGTTTGATTCATCAATACGGCAATGGTCTGTAAAGGTAGTTTTATTCTGAGATGCTCTGGTTCTGGTTCACAATTGCAGGTATAATCGTCGGCTCGGAACAAGATGTATTGATAGTAGGCAGGTATCTTTGAGATGGTTCATATTGAAATCTCTGGTACTCATACCGAATTCGGTCCAACTTTGGATTTTCCATTTATCTGTGTTTCTCTGCCTTGCTAGCCTCCAAATGAGGTTATTTGTTTTCAAGCAACTTTAGCTAAATGTTTGGGGTTTTGTTTTATCATTGGTACGATTCATTACCAGTGACAGTGGTCCAACATATGCACCAGAAACATAAAATTTCAAACATTTGCTCCATCAGTGAGAGCCACCTCCAGTCTATCAATGTTGTCCCAAGATAGATTCGTCTGTATTAGGCTAAATGGTGGTTGAAAAATATTGAAGTACTAACTCGTGGTAGCCTCTAGTTTCAGGAGATATAAAGCTCTATCATTTGTCTTCAGCAGGGAGTATGACACACCCTGTCATGTTATTTTCAATGTCTGAATTAGTTCAACATATTTATGAAGGTAGTAATGCATTAATATTAAATTTTAGGAAACGTGTACAGTTGAATCACTTACCAGTGTATTAATGCAATTAATAAATAGGTAAACATGAATATAATAAAAATGTGTTGTTTCGATTTTTTAAGTTGTCGAGTTAATTTGTGTGTGGCCATGTTGTGGTATGTTAGTATCTTCCATGGACATATAACGTCAAATTCACTTTGCATGCAGGACCTAAGTAATATAGATTTTTTTGAAATAAAATCCCTGAAACAGAACATTTGAGGATGTCAACCTAAACTTCAAGTGAAAGTACTGTTGAGAAATGGTGGAAATTGCACTAAGAAATGTAAAAATAAAAGTGTTACTTGAGACCCTAACCCTCTAGAGATGACACGATTGCTTCTATTTCTGAAATTCATATTCAACTAACTTGCTCTTCTCTTGTTTTCCTTGCCCATCCTAATAAATATTTTATAATATGTTTTATTTAGTTACTGTTAACAATTCCATTGAAATATTGCTGTTGAGGAAATTATGCCGTACAATGGAAAAACCTAGTAACTCACTATTTTATAAATGTTCAGATAATTACATTTTTTGACTTACTAGTATTTGCCCAAGCTATTTGTCAATGCTACATTGCAAATTAGTGCGCCATTTACATTGTCTTGCACATGGCAATAGTTAGTAAGTCATAAAATTCAAAGGATTACAATGGAAAAACCTAGTAACTCAAACAACCAGTCAGATTACAGCATTACTAATTAAAATCCAAGATGTCAGCCTCCTATGTTTTAGGCATGGCAATTTAACTTGTTGATTAAAGTACGGTTTTGGTTGAAATAAAAAGGTGAAAATTAATGAATACAGTCGTGGCAAGAGGCTTCTTGCACTAGCCCTGCAGAAGGTTGTAAAATTAGATGCAACAGTGACAAAATGGTAAGTGTAAAGGAAAATTTAGTTTGTTTACTGTTTAGAATGATGGTCGACGATAAAATGCTATCATTTTGGCTTCGTAGACAATGAACATTACATATTTTACCGGCTTCACTTTTAAATTCATTTTTAGTAAATGTTACATTTAAAAAAAAATATGTTTAAATGTCAGATGCATTTGTAATAAATTTATAATAATAATTTTAAAAAATTACCAATTCATTTTTTATACAGTGGTGTGCCTAACTTTCGTGCCCCTAAGCATGAACGCGACGATTTCTACTCAAAATGACAAAATAAATAAGAAAATATTTATTAACCTCACAAAGTAGCCATTTATCGTTTGTTTACATACTCCAGAAAGAAAACACAAAGTTGTATATAATGTTGAAATAGTTTTTAAAAGACCAAGTGAAAATCGCCATGACACAAAATGTGTGCTGTATTTTCGTGTCATTTACGAAAACCGGAAATAACCAGTCTATGCCTGAACAACAAAATTAAGGATTGTTCAGTACTTTTTAAAATTAGATTCTTTAGTGCTTTCTTTGAAGTTAATACTGTATAAGAACTGTCATATCAATATCCAATGGTTAATAGCTGGCCTTGGATTTTTAAATAAAATCACAAATTCTAAAACCTGTTTTTGGTAACAAATTGGTAAAATGTGTTTTACAAATATATTGGACTTTAAAGAAAAACTTTATAAAACTACTTAACAAAATATCAGGTTCGCAAAAACCAATCATTTTGATTATGAAAAGGATTATATGCAGCTTTTTTTTTTTTTTTTACTTTTTCTCCAGTTGATCTCGAACGATGAGGTTGTGTTCTGAGAACGTGGCGATTTCTCTCCCCCCCACCCTAGGGGCTGTGCTTTGTTCGCTTGGGCCTTTGGCCAAGTACCGAATAGAGCACAACGGAGACTCGGCTACCGTGACTTTGTACTACGGCAAAGAGATAAAGAAACGCGCAACGAGTAGAAGAAGGAGGAGGCGCCCTAAGTCTACACAGGGTGAGCCTAACTTGGCGGCTCAACCGCCAGGGGCGGCTCCACCTGTTCCGAAGAGGAGGACGAGACGCGGAACGGTGCAGGGTGATCCAAACCCGGTGGCTGAACCACCGGGGGCGGTTCATTCTGCGTTACCGGCTTCACCCACTCGACCGAAGCACTCGCCAGGAACCATCCAGGGGGGGCCAAAGCTGTCAGCTCAACTGACAGTGGAGGCTCCTCCTGTTGAGGGAACCACATCGATGGACACGGGACACGTGGTCGTTCTTGACCCCCCGGAAAGTCCACCACCACCTCCGGTTGTTGTTGTTGGAGCGGAGATCCAGAGAGAGTCCAAAAGGAGGAAGATGTCTTCGGTCACCTCACCGAAGAAGTCCGACCAAACCGCCTGGACTCTCGTCTGTGACAAGCTCCCAGCAAAATATAGAGAAGCGGTCATCGGGGACTTCACCGACCCACAACAACTCAAGGGACCCTGGTCAAACAAGGAATGGCGCCAACTTCCGACAGGACAAGGGAAGTACCAGATCCGGGGGTCCCCTCGCTCCAAACAACTTTATGTGACAGCGCAGCAGGACGGGCTGTACAGACAAGGACTCCTGAAGCCTGAGATGCCCAACGCGACCATTCATCGCATCTTAAAGATGGTACTGCGGGACATCTACACAGGAGCCCTTGAACGTAACACCGAGTATTTGATGGAAGGACTCCCCAACTTCTCACCTGATCAGCCCATCAACTCACCATGAGTCCTGCTGCGCCAACCTTAACTAGGACAGGTAACCTCCTTTTTGGGCTTAGTTGGACTTTAAATACTTTTCGATCGAGTTCAAAATTCGTATGTTTATTTTTTTATAAATAGTCCAACGCAATTTACTTTGGCGCCCGTTCAATTGCTCAAATCACCTTAAAACCTTTTCGGCCGAGCAGTCTAACTTATTTTTGGGTTTAAATTCTTAGTCCGGACATGATGTTAGGTGCAGTATTCTCCGTAGACGTTAGCTTTTCTAGTTAGACCCGAAGGAATCGAAATTTAGCCTGTTAGAACATGGGCCATTTTCGGTGTCTACTAGTCGGTCCGCGCAGTCGCTGGACACAACTAAATTCTTATTCCAAAATCTGCCCACTTCAAACTTATCCCCCACCCCTTTTCTGTCCTGGACTTAGTCACTGGCAAAGGCCAGAGATTATGCCCAGGACAGACATGCTTGAAACCTTCGTGGTATATGAGCATGTAAATAAATATTGGATTGGATTGAATAATTTTAACCTCCAAAATAATACTGCAAAAATTAAAACTAAATATTTCAAGCTCATTTTCACAATTTTTTGTAACCCGAATTAGATTATGTATTTGGTCTTAAATAAAAGTTTCCTTGATGTCATGTCCTTGTAATGGATGTCTAGATAGCAGACGAACTTCGTTGACGATAAATTAGTCAATTTCTTAAAAACTGTGGGCTATTTTTGGAAGCGGACATTTTGGCATTAGTGAAAAACGGTAATTTTTCAAGTTCAAAATCATTTATATTATAATTTACCTATTTATAATGCATTTCAAATTCTATTGCTGCAAAAAGGTGTCGTACAATTTGACCTTTGGATTGGCATCTGCAAATTACGTAGAGCTCACGTGTACTCGAGAAAGCGCCATTTCCGCTTGGGGCACGAAAAGACAACAGGCACGAATATTGAACCTCCAACCATAATGGCAATTTTTATATTGGCAGGTTTGTTTCGTCATAAAACCGATGACGTTATAGACGAGTTTTTTGGGGGGTTTTTTGTAAGGAAACAGCGGCAGATCCAGAAAATCTATTGGAGGGATGGCATGAGGCGGAATTATACCCCCCCCCCCTCCCCCCGATCTGCCTCTGGGATATGCGAAAAGACATAATTGTGTATTTTTCCATGAATACTGTTTGTCGTCATTTCAATCGACCACATTTATTAACGAGCATATTTTGGAACCAAGTTTTATATTAAATAAGCGATCTATAAACGGTCTCATCAAATTAATTTCCGATTTCATCTAAAGCAGTTGATTGCCTTTTGATGTTGTTATTTATTTACTTTTTTTATTCTTTTGTTTACAAACGTAGAGAAAATGAATCGTAGTCATTTCAAATCATAGTCATTTCGTACCATCCATTTCGTACCATAGTTATTAAATTTTAGTACCATTGTGATAAGTGATTTTGTACCATATAGTGATTCTGTCCCAGTCATTTCATACATTTTCCTGCTAGGCTCACACTGTAATCATTTTACATTTAGACTACAACTACAATCTCTGGAAAACCATCTACTAATAGTAACAGTTCTTATTGGACATGTTGGTAGGAACGATATATAGAGATAAATAGGTTTTATTAGAAATCTAAATATCCACACAGTTCTACTCTTTCTTCCAGCAATTTTACGAAAGATCTTATTGTTTCACAAGGTGAAACTGGTAACATAGGCAAAACTGCTACTCAAATTGAAACTCGTCGCTTAAGTGAAGCTGTTACTCAAACTGAAATTGATGTCGTAGACGAAGCTGTTACTCATATTGAAACTCATGTCGTAGACGAAGCTGATACTCAAAGTGAAACTGGTGACGTACACGGAGCTGTTACTCAGGGTGAAACTGATGACATAGGCAAAGCTGTTACTCATGGAGAAATTGGTGTCATGGGCAAAACTGTTACTCAAGGTGAAACTGGTGACATAGGTGAAGCTGTTGCTCAATGTGAAACTGGTGACACAGGCGAAGCTGTTACTCAATGTGAAACTGGTGACATAGGTGAAGCTGTTACTCAATGTGAAACTGGTGACACAGGCGAAGCTGTTACTCAATGTGAAACTGGTGACATAGGTGAAGCTGTTACTCAGGGTAAAACTGGTGAACTAGGTGAACTTCGTACACAAGAGCTTGATGACACTGTGGTTGAAGATGAACCCATTCAACCAGATGTTGATGGAAATATAAATATTGATGCTCCATTTCCTAAGAAGCGTCGACGTACTGATGTAGATAAAGCATAATTTAATCATGCAAAATATGCATTACTCCCTCCATGTGAAGACAGGTGTAGAAGAATGTGCAGAAATCTTTTTCCAGAAGATCACTGTGCTGTCATCAATAATGTTTACTGGAGCCATTCGTTTAGGGGACGCAGAAGTTGGCTGGATGGACATGTAACAATAACTGAAGTAAAGCAGCACAGAGGACAAGCGACTGACAAAAAACGCAAGCATTCTTTGGCATTTTTACTCTCGCTAGAAAACGGCCAAAAGTTGGAATGAAAACTGACGGCATTATAACCAGTTTTGTTAAAAGCAAAGCAAGTGATAATCCTGCTATGGTTGTTTCCCCAACAAGTGAAAGGCGAGGTACACGAGTCCCAGTGAATAAAATCGATACAAAGTTAATTACAGATCACATATCTTCCTACCATCCTCAAAGGAGCCACTATGCTAGTGAGCATGCCCCCTTCAGGAGGTACTTGGAGCCAAATCTTGCAATCACCGATATGTGGAAAGACTATTGTGAAAAGCACCCCAAGGTGTGTTTTGAGATATACAGGCAGGTTTTCAAGTCAGAAAAAATAACATTTGGAGAACCACCCCAAGACGAATGTGATGTCTGTTTGGAAAATAAAACTCACGAGGAGCGAGGAAGGTACTGACCACGATGCGACTATGTGTGAGGCGTGCTGCTCTGCTAAAGTACATTTGGACAGGGCCATCAAAGCTAGAGAAGAATATCAGAAGCCTGTGCTGCCAGATTGCTCGGTGTATGCTGCAGATATGCAGAAAATGATAATTCTGCCAAAGCTCTCCACCAAGGAAAGTTTCTTCATTAGTCGTTTGGTTGTTTTTAACAAAACATTTGCTAGCTTAAGCCCAGATAAGCCAAATTATGCTATTCTTTGGCATGAAGGGATTGCTGGCAGACTCGCAAGCAATGTCGCAAGTGCATTTATTAGATGCATTGTCCTTGATGCTTCTCCGTCAATAACATTTTGGGCTGAAAATTGTGCCGGTCAAAATAAAAATTGGACACTTTATACAGCATTAATCCAGTGTGTTAATTCTGAATGGGGTCCACATACGGTCATTATCAAGTACCTGGAAAAGGGACATACTTTTATGAAAGCGGACTCCATACATGGGTCAATCGGTAAAAAAATGCGAAAAACTGAAAATGTCTACACTTTTGATGACTTTGTTCAGCTGTGTGATAAGGCATCGACAAACATAAGATCTATTGTCATGAGCTTTTCAGACTTCCGGCTGTTCACTGGAGAACAGAGGGTTCGTAAAGGCAAGACCAAAGTACAGTTACCTTTGCTGGCCAATATCTGTGAAGTGAAATTTGAAAAAGGAAAGAAGAATATGTACTTTAAAGAGGACTTTAGTGATGATTACAAAGAAAGTGACTTCCTGCGTCCCCGCTTCAAGTTGGATCCATTTCCCGCAAGTCAAATTGAATGTAGGGGAATCACACTCGCCAAGAAACAGGCGATCATTAAATTGCTTCATGTTGCTCCTGCAGCTAAAAAAACTATTCTGGGTTGATTTACCAGAGAGGGAAGTCAATGACTTAACTGAATCGGTAGATTAATCTAGTTATACCTGTTCGGGACACCTTATGGGTTATCAATATGACTGATCTCTTGGAGTCTGAATGGACAGACAGTTCATTTTTCTTCTGGTCTTTATGCCCGTCTCATTATTTCTAGCATGAAAATGACAACATTGTCGAATGTTTAGCTACCATGTCTGCCTCTTTGTATTGGAACTCAGAATAAGTGTCTGGTGTATTCAAGGGGACTAGCACTAGCAACTTGAATGTTCATAATTATTAGTGTAATTGTTATTAATTGGGTTTTTTTTTTTAGTTATGGTTCTTATGGTGCCATTGCCGTTGACATCGATCGTATTTTATAGATATTCACGTCTTATCTTAATCATGCGTCAATAGACCCCTAACTCTTTGTTTTGCTTTGGTACCTAAGTAAGGGTTGAGTTTGCAAGAAACTATGTTCTAGGAAATCACTGGACATGTATGTAGTTAGAAATATTTAGATTTAGAATGGTAATTTTGAAATAAATAGCATTTTGCTAATACTAGGTTTTTCCTTTGTACATATATAGCTAGTGGTAAAACATTGTCAATGGAAAAACCTAGGAAGTCATGTTCCCGCCATTAATAATGCAGACACATAAAACAATTATTTTGCCTTCAAATCACTGACAAGAACCCCCTCTCTTTCAACAACCATG
>NW_024534024.1:0-44000 GCF_016097555.1 Gigantopelta aegis | reverse complement strand
ATTTTTCTAAATGTTTCTTTACATACTTATGTTATCCAAACATTAATTTATCCTATGTGTAAGTTTTGGGCATTTTATCTTTCCTATTTTAAGGTCTGGATGGCCTTGTGAAGTGATCTCCTTCAAAATGGTCGTAAAATGGTAGTAAGCCTGCAGGCTATGCTAATATATGGTAAGTGCCACTATGCTAGTGATTATCAAATGGTACAGGAGTCCAAGGTCTTCACACTAGAACCAGTGAGTACACGTTTTTGGGACTACATTGTAATGTCATTATTTTTTTTAGTCTGTTGGTGAGTTTGTTTCTCAAGATCCAGGTTTAAAAATCCCTCGACAGGGTGAAGAATTTTTTCTATCAATGAGGGATATGCCCAGTAATTGGTCTGAAGATGTTAAGGAATATGTTCGGGACAATGTAACTTTCCTGGGGGAAGCTCGAAATAGTATATCATCTGTAAGCAAATAATATTAACTCTTTTATGTTAACCTTGTATATCATGTGCATATTTGGAATATTCCAATCTTGAACCTCCTAACTTAATATCTATTTACCATACAGTCCTGCAGCAAATTCGTACAGCTACCAACCAGACAACCATTTCTTACCTATGTGATGATTCCCTTTCAGCCAAAAATATAATATTGAGTATTCTTTTGTAAATGATTGGCCATAACTGGTGCATTTACTATAGTTGGCCACTGGATTATAATTTTGCACAAATCCAACAACCCAAAGGAAGGGAAAATTTTATGAGCTGTCCATGTATTATATATTATAGGATGGTTTAAAGCTCCTATGAATGCCGATAGGGGGTTCTATGGTGTCTGATATGCATCTTACCCTCAAATATGGAGGTGATATTTATGTTTCCTGGTACATCAAAAGAGTCCTTCTGGAAAGTTTGTCACAAGTGTACATATCATGTAATATTGGAAGATATTTGTTTAGCAGAAGCACTAAAGGATGAACTCTTGCTGGTAGTAATAGCTAAATTACACTAAGTGATATCAGTTTAAATACTGCTGCATGGCATGATAACCTTACCAAATGACAAGTCACAGATTGTCTCATGACTTAAAACTTATTGTGTAGTGTTAAAATGTAGGCATGCAAATGACACCAGTTTAATCATATGCGTGTGGGCATTGACAGTCGGTTTGCAAGTAATAAATCCTTAAGGCTGTTTTTGCTAAGCTCTATATTTTGTAGACTTAGATATAACCTTTGTAATATTTACTATAGCAGTAGTCTCGTAATACCAACAGTTTTCTCTAGTTATATCTACTTAATAATATACAATTTTTAGTATATTGAGATAAATACTTTCCTATAACTTCAGAACGAAACAATTTTACACAATGAATATAGCTAATTTAGTTTGTATCAACAGTAGTTTTTTAAAAGAAGAGAACTCTCCGGTCTCACCTGTTGCTTTTTTGATATGTGTTTTCCAACTTTTCTAACTTTGTCTTTCACTGGCAGCTTTTTATGTAGAACAAAGCTGGAACTTCTTATTTCTACCAAAATTTGTAGTCTGTAGGACAATGTCATTGCCAGCAATTAGAGCGAGTTTACACACACAGGCAAATCACTGTGATGCTAACCCACAACTAAGACTACTAGTAAAACAAGCTATTACTATCAGATATATATAACTAAATTATTAATATTATTCTGATATTATGTTACAATCCTAACAAGGAAATTAACTCAATTAATGTGCCAGTACCTTAACACAAGACTGTTATATACATAGTGACTTAATGTATTAATAATTTGTATGATAATACATATATATCTTTATTTAGTTACGTCTACAATATGAGTGTAACCTATGGCTTTGGTTATTGAACATGCTGGAGGAAGTCTAGCAATGGCATATACCTGTGTTAGATATCACACCTACTGATATTCATCAACGTTGCCCTATTTTTATTGGATCTCCAGACAATGTAGATGATTATCTTCGTGTACGAGCTGAATGTGATGCTAGAAGACGAGAACAATTGGATTACAAGTTTAGATTCGCAAACAGATTAATACATGATAATGATATTTTCTCTCTAATCAATTTGTAGTAATCATTTTATTAAGGGGGATTATAAAATTAATCAAGTGCTACATAATAGTTTTTTTTAAGTAGTAGTACCACTAATCTTGTATATCTTCTTGGCTCATCCTACTGCTATTTTAAGGTCCTTTTGAGTTATTACAAGGAAACCTGAGAGTATAATGTCCGTTATCACAGCTGTTGTAATTAAAATAAGATTATTCACATTTTGTTACACGATATATCTATTGTGTGTATGGTATATACAATTAAACACATCACTGTACAGGGTATTGTTTCTAGTCAAATAAAAACAACTTTGAACATCAGACAATCATTTCTTAAGTATTGACAGTTAGTATCATCATGGTAATTTAATTCATCATATAGAAGACGGCCAGTACTTTGTAGACATCTCTGTCGGTTTCCTTTAGTAACTCTTCTACCTTTACCACTCCCTTCATAATCAAAGACAAAATTATAGTGATGGTATTCCCCTTTCTGATTGAGGAGTCGTACTGTAACTTCCAGCCTTCAAACGGGCCACACAAGATCATCATCATAGGGTCCTTTCATCATATATGATTTGATATGTAGTGTTGTAGCCCCAAACTCCACTTCAAACACATCCTATATCCAAGAGGATGTGTAAAATTATGGAGGACTACACCAACATTGATTGAAGCATCTTTTATATTGAAAGTCTGCCATATTAACTGAAAGAACAACATCACCATGACAAACTTTGTCATGTATGTACCAACTAGTACTGCAGCTTTTCAGTTTTTTCTTTTAACTCACAAACTTCAGAATACAAGATCTATTTTCTTATCTTTTTCTTGTAGCTGCCTGTCTTTTTCCTGTGCCATTGTTCTCAGTTCTTTCATTATTCCTTGCAAGCTGAGCATCTTTCTCGTGTAACTGTTTGTCTTTTTCCTGTGTGCCATTGTTCTTAGTTTCTTCATTATTCCTTTGCAAGCTGAGCATCTCTCTTGTAACTGTTTTGTCTTTTTCCTGTGCCATTGTTCTCAGTTTCTTCATTATTCCTTGCAAGCTGATCATCTTTCGCTGTAACTGTTTGTCTTTTTCCTGTATTTGTCTGTCTTTCCATCTTCATCATCTTCTGCAACTTGGTAATTTGGGTTTTGGTCATTTGAGAAGAAAGAGCATTATGGTACAAGTTTGTATTCAGACAGATGTTGAGGCAAAATCACAATAATGAGGCTTCTCTTTACATCCCACATAATTAAAGCACACAATCTACAAGCCTTAACGGACATTTATCAAGATGATCTTGTAGCATTCCTCGCTCTATCTGAGAACACTCATTGGGACAATTGATAGGATATTTGTCACAAACTGGATAATGTTCATTAACTATTACCATGTAGCTTGACTTGTACTCACAATAAATCACAAGTAAAAGACGTTTTTGGACATTTTTCAGTATGTTCATTGCATGCACTGCCGTAGGCATTGTTGCCCCACACCCATTAGGACATACTTGTTCTACATAAGGACACTGTGATAAATGCCTCTTCAGTTGACCAAGCTCTATCTTCTGACCACAACCCTCGTGCACCATATTGACAATTTATTTGAGAGTATTACGTTCAAAAATTTATCAGGTGACAATGTGTACTCACTATCTCGACAAGTTGGACAGCATAAAGTACTTTTGTTGCTTGAACATTCCCCACAATTTCTACAGACATGATGACCACAGCAAGTAAACTGTTGTGGTTCTTCAAGAATATCTAGACAGAAGAGACATATGACATCATCAGGAGGAGGACTTATAAAACTGGTACTTGTAGCTACTGACTCCTTTGGCCATCTTAATGAGTTTGTCTATGTTTCTACTATATACCTACATCCTACTAATACTAAACAGAGTGACTATTCCAGCGAATAAATAGAGTTCACGAGGGAAACCAATTATTAACAAGTAAATATGATTTGTATTATTAAAGGTTATAAACGTAAGAATGCAGCACACACCTCCATAGTGCAGTGCTATCATGTTCACTTACTCTTGTTCTCTTAACAGTTTCTTTAACATTTGGTCAACTGACCTACAAAACTGTTCCTGATACTGATAATGGCCCTGCTTATGTGTTTTTGCTGAAGAAGGAACACTCAATGTATCAATTTACTGTGAAGTGATCAAGCAATAATGTACAGCTCAGTCAAGATGGTTAAATAATAAGAGATGACAATAGTCAATCGATTGTTCCATCATTTGATGGTAGTGGCAAATGCACTAGTCCTCCTGACTTAGTTGGCAAAATTGAAGCTATTGGAGATGTCATTATCCAAGGATCAGTAACCTATCAAACAAATTTTACTATACTCATTTCACTGTTGAGTTTGATCTCATACTAACTTAATCAGATGTGGGCCACAAGACACCCTCAAAGGACTTTTAATTTTGGATTTTGCCAGGTACATAATATGTAACGATTATAAGTAATAGATGACAATATTGCTTTGTTGACTTCAATAATTAAGTCTGTTTATTTAGTTCTTCCATCTCTATTAACTCCTGTTAGTATACAGTTAGTGGTAGAGAACAATAATATTACAGTGGACTAACTGTAGAAGGAGCACCCCACACCATTCCCCTCCTGTACGTATATCACAGTGGACACGTGAGGGGTCAACCCGTACTATCTAATGGCAATGATATTATACTAACTGACTACATTATTACACTTGATAGTGTTCAACGTAAACCAGTCTGGTAACTATACACTTCATTGTTAGTAATATGCCTGGATCAATTACTACTAATTTTATAATAGATGTACAATGTAAGTAATTCAATTATATTATGTTGTATTCATATGGTATCTTGTCATTTTTAATGAGGCAGTAGACGTTTACCTATTAAGGACTATATATTATTAGTGATCATCATTACATATTGTGTATATGTCATATATAAATATACGTATGTGTCTATTACCAGATGGTCCTGAAGGTATAGCACAAAGTGGAACCAGTATATGTCGTCACTAATAATGATGCCATTATTATATCATATACTAATATTAGTGGCAATCCTGTCCTTTATCTAATTGGACATAAGATGAAGGATCATCTTTATCATCAAAAGAAAAAAGAAGGTTTAATATTGAGAATATTGGGTCAACTTATGATTACATCAGTATTATTAAGTGATGCTGGTCCATTATAACAATACACTAGAAAAACACAGTAGTCAATACTTCTCTTTCTATTAGTAATATCATTGAACTAGTGGGGGTTGGTAAGTAAGTATTCTCTTGATGTGTGTTAAATTGTTCGCTCTTATAGATCCTCCACACAACCACGTAATGTGAGTAGTATTGTAGGTAATCCAGGACCTACTACAGTTAATCTAACATGCAGTATCCTGCTTGCATTTGGTCGGGACGGGGTCTCTACTCTCTATGTTTACAGTGATCTTAAATCCCATCAACTGATGGTTTATTCAACTATAATGATAAACTATACTGGCTATTAATACTACAGATCATACCTTTATTAACAGTGTAATGGTAACTGGTCTCTATAGCCTAAGAAGCAGAATACTCTTACGTGAGAGCTTATTCCCCTCACAATGTAACTAGACTATTAGCTATTTGTAACTCTAGTAACTGTTGTCATCTTTAACACTATGAAAACATCAATTCAGGTATGTAAGATCAGGGACAATGTGGTGTTATTATAATTGTATTTAGCTCCTGAACTACAAAGTGTTACATTAACTTCATGTTAATGGTAATCTCACTGTGATGGGACATTTATACATACTGGAGGTATTCCATTAGATACATCAGTAATATCTTGTAGAAGTGAAGGAAGGAACTAATATTACTTTATTATGTGAGGGGGTGATTTGGGGTTACTAACACAGACCGCGATATATCAGTAGGTCGCAGTAACTGCTGGTTCTAACTGCATCCCTGTATAATAACTGCTAGGGTAATATTTGGTAGTGATTATATGAATCAAACTTATTATTGTTATCACTGGTAAGTACCGGGTATGTTGATTTTATAGTCAACTATATTGTTATTATATACTCTAGGTATTCCATCTCAACCTATGATTAGTTCATTATTAGAGATCCTCCTGGTCAAGCTACTCTTTATATTTATACAATGTATTCTGGTATAAGACTGATGTGCTCTATTTCCAGTACATTATTACTGTACGGGTAGTAAACAGCCAGACTATAGTCACTGTGATACCACAATCATCAGAGTTTAATGAGTTAGTATAAATGCTACTAATTGAACTAGAACTGAGTCCTGGAAATATCAATTCCTGTTATATCTATATGTATATGGGAATTCATTACAATCAAAGAACTCTTCATTCATTACTAGTATTACCAAGTGGGGGGAGACGTGTGTGATACTTAAAGTATTATGTAATATCGCATATCTACTACCCGGGACGATAGTATATCCAGTATCTACACAAGTCCCAACCTACAGACAACAGACCTAGCAGTAAGTAATGTATCACTATTGTTGTTCATATTTCTCTTTCTCTTTATCTAGTATTAAGTGATGAAGTGATTGCTGTATTATTATTAGTATTGTTATCTTACTAGTATTAATAATAATTGTTATCTTAACTATTGCGATAGTTTTAATATATAAAGGTCCAGTACTATATAGTATGCGTGAGTTATACTATTACCACTGTATGTTGTGTGTGTCCCCTATTAGTGTCCATACTAAACGGAAGAAGAGTGTAGACTAGTCCAGTGATAAAAAAGTTCTTCTCGTAAAAATGAAGCTTATGGTGTAACTAAAGGCCAGATCATAAGGGGAGTCATCAATTGATGTAACATAGATGTAGCATATAGTACATTGGAACAACAATCATCACTCATAACTCCTCAGTTTATGAGGCAATAAATCAAGATAATAGTAAAACTACTGGTGTTTTATGATGATATTAATGATTATGTATGATATATTCTTTCATGTGCACAGACTTATTAAAGATTATAAATATCATGAATACATATAAATGAAAGGTTACACATAATAACTGGGGGAGGTTGCATTATGGAGTATCTATGTTTAGTAGTTGTTATGTTTGGGCTTGTGTGGCTGTTAAAAAACGGTAATGGAATTATCTACATATCCTGTGTCATCTTAGATGGCAGACTCCTGTTTAGCTCGCTGTGGCAAGGTGCTATGAAAATTTATAAGTTTATTCTGTGAGAGTTACTTTCATGGAAATCCGTTCAATCACTACCTGGCAACTCACAAAATTTGGAAGTCCTAGATATCTTTTAACCTTTTGATGTAAATGGTACAGGGACACCTCCTAATAGTGAGAACTTTACAGCTACTGGTGTACCTGTTGAAACACTTCTGTCTCGATCTAATCTCACTATATTAACATTTGATAGGTCACTTGATAAAGCATTAATGGAGTGTGGTCTTAGCAATACTGTTATGGCAAATTTTACTCTGAAATAACTTGTACGTTCAAAATAATTTATGGCACAGTACTGCTGTTCATTATTTCCTCAGACTTCCTGTACTTCATCAAATATCTGCCCCTCAGCCAATAATAGAAACGCTACCTTTTCATTTAACATTGAGTTAACATCAGTTTATCCTCTTTTACCTCAGTTTAATGGTATTATAACAATTTGGTCATTAGTCCTAATAGTACTAATCCTAATATATCAGTCTACCCACATATTATCTTCTCATCTGTCCTCTTTCGCTCTCATTCTGGTAATTACAGTATGATGCATCTAATGAAGGGGGTGACTCAACGGGATACTTCATACTAGATGTACAATGTAAGTAGTATGAATGTCATAGACACAGAATCTTTATAATTTTATTATTAGATGTGTATGTTCATTACAGATGGTCCTGAAGGTATAGCAAAAAGTGGACCAGTATAATATCATCACTAATAATGACATCATTATTACATCATATACTAATATTAGTGGCCAATCCTGTCCCATTATCTAACTGGATTAAAGATGGAGGATCGTCTTTATCATCAGAAGGAAGGTTTAATATTGATATATTGGGTCAACTTATGATTACATCAGTATTATTAAGTGATGCTGGTCATTATAACAATACACTAGAAAACACATAGTCAATACTTCTCTCTCCATTAGTAATATCATTGAACTAGTGGTAGTTGGTAAGTAAGTATTCTGAAGTTCTTCATGTTAATTTACTCACTTATAGATCCTCCCACACAACCACGTAATGTGATATTGTAGGTAATCCAGGACCTACCGTACAGTTAATCTAACATGGCATAATCCTGCTTCATTTGGTACATCTCTACTCTCTATGTTTACAGTGATCTTAAATCCATCAACTGATGGTTTAACACAACTATAATGAAAAAAACTATACTGCTATTAATACATACTACAGGATCATACCTTTATTAACAGTGTAATGTAACTGGTTTATATCCTAATACAGAATATCTCTGTAAACGTGAGAGCTTATTCCACTCATAATGTACTAGGACTATTACTAGTAACTCTAGTACTGTTGTCATCTTTAACCTACATCAACAGGTATGTAATGATCACACAATGTGGTTATTATATTGTATTTAGCTCCTGAACTACAAAGTGTTACATTAACTAATGTTAAATGGTAATCTTACTGTGAAGTGGACATTTATACATACTGGAGAGGTATTCCATTAGATAACATCAGTATATCTTGTAGAAGTAAAGAAGGAACTAATATTACTTTATTATGTGAGTCTGAGTGTACTACACAGAGTGTATCAGTAGGTCCAGTAACTGCTGTTTCTAACTATACCTGTATAATAACTGCTACTAATAGTATTGGTAGTGATATGATGAATAAAACAGTATTATTGTTATCACTGGTAAGTACATATGTTAGTTATATCAACTATATTGTTATTATAATTACAGGTATTCCATCTCAAGCTATTATTAGTTTCAGTATTAGGAGATCCTCCAGGTCAAGCTACACTTTATATTTATACAATGTATTCTGGTATAACTGATGTGTCTACTTTCCATACATTATTACTGTACTGGGTATTACCAGACTATAGTCACTGTGATACCACAATCATCAGAGTTTAAATGGAGTTAGTATAAATGCTACTATTGAACTAGAACTAAGTCCAGGAAAATATCAATTCATTGTTATATCTAGTATGTATATGGGGACTCAATACAATCAAAGAACTCTTCATTCATTACAGTATTACCAAGTGAGACATTGTGATACATTAAATATATGTAATGTCATATTAATTATAGGACCATTCACTACCACAAGTCCCCAACCTACAGATAGAAGACCTAGTAGTAAGTTATGTATTACTATTGTTGTTCAACATTTCTCTTATATATCTAGTATAAGCGATGGAGTTATTGCTGGTATTATTAGTAGTATTGTTATCTTACTAGTACTACTAATAATTGTTATCTTAACTATTGTGATAACATATAAAGGTCAGTATCATATAGTATTTATGGTAATTAGTATTACCACTAAGTGTGGTCTTATTATAGTGTCCAGTACTAAACAAAGAAAAGGTGAGACTAGTCCAGTGATAAAAGAGTTCTTCTCAGTAAAAAATGAAGCTTATGGTATAAAAAAAAAAAAAAAAAATAAAAGACAAAAAAAAAAAAAAAAAAAAAAAAAAAAAAAAAAAAAAAAAAAAAAAAAAAAAAAAAAAAAAAAAAAAAAAAAAAAAAAAAAAAAAAAAAAAAAAAAAAAAAAAAAAAAAAAAAAAAAAAAAAAAAAAAAAAAAAAAAGTAAGGGGGAAAAAAAAATCAGTCATCAATTGATGTAACAGAGAATGTAGCATATAGTAACATTGGACAACAATCATCACTCATAACTCCTCCAGTTTTATGAGGCAATAAATCAAGATAATAGTAAAACTACTGGTGTTTATGATGATATTATTTATGTATAATAAATTCTATTATGTGCACAGAGTTATTAAAGATTATAAATTTTCGCGTATTCAGCCACACCTCATTGCTAATCAATGATATGATCATACTCCTATTCTGTTTGCAGTATCTTAACTGTAGGTCAGGTGTTCTTTACAACTGTTCCTGATACTGATATTTGGTCCAGCTTTTGTGTATTCTGAGGAAGGGACACTCAATGTATCTCTTTACTGTTTTGTGATCAGAAATAACATACAAATACAAAGTACTTGGTTTGTCAAAAAGCAAACAGATGAAGGAGCATTTATAACTAGATTTAATATAACTGGTGAGTTAATATCTCCAGCAGACCTAGTAGGTAAAATCACTGCTATTGGAGACATCATTCAAGAATTAGGAATAACATATCAGACTAACTTTACTATACTCAATTTTACAAGTGAGTTTAATCTTGCACAAGTACAATGTGGACCAGGACCTATAAGAGAATTTAACTTTGGATTTCCAGGTAGGGCATTAACATCATGCCTCATTCTTGTAATTTAGTAAGTCTGTTTATTTAGTTCTTCCATCTCTATTAACTCTTGCTAGTACTCAGTTAGTGGTGGAGAACAATAATATTACAGTGGATCTAACTGTAGAGGAGCACCCACACCATTCCCTCCTGTACTATATCACAATGGATACATGAGGGTCACCCCTATTATCTAATGGCAATGATATTATACTAACTGACTACACTATTACACTTGATAGTGTTCAACGTAACCAGTCTGGTAACTATACACTCACTGTTAGTAATAATGCTGGATCTACTACTACTAATTTTATAATAGATGTACAATGTAAGTAATTCAATTATATTTGTGTTGTATTCATGTGGTATCTTGTCATTTAATAAGGCAAGTAAATTTACTTATTAAGGATCTATATATTATTATTGCTGCCCATCATTACATATTATGTATATGTCATATATAAATATATTGATGTGGCTAGTTTGGTCCTGAAGGTATTTATCTTTTCATTGTATAGATTACTTGATAAGGCAATTTCATCAGTACTTATGTGTACTATGTATCTTTGTGTTTGTTATAGATGGTCCTGAAGTATAGCACAGAGTGGACCAATATATGTCATCACTAATAATGATGTCATTATTACATCATATACTAATATTAGTGGAAATCCTGTCCCTTTATCTAACTGGAATAGAGATGGAGGATCATCTTTATCATCAGAAGGAAGGTTTAATATATTGATATATTGGGTCAACTTATGATTACATCAGTATTATTAAGGATGCTGGTCATTATAACAATACACTAGAAAACACAGTAGTCAATACTTCTCTCTCCATTAGTAATATCATTGAACTAGTGGTAGTTGGTAAGTAAGTCTTCTCTAGTTCTTCATGTTAATTTACTCACTTACAGATCTTCCCACACAACCACGTAATGTGAGTATTGTAGGTAATCCAGGACCTACTACAGTTAATCTAACATGGCATAATCCTGCTTCATTTGGTACATCTCTACTCTACTCTCTATGTTTTACAGTGATGTTAAATCCATTAACTGATGGTTTAACAACTATAATGATAAACTATACTGCTACTAATACTACAGATCATACCTTTATAACAGTGTAATGGTAACTGGTTTATATCCTAATACAGAAAATACTCTGTAACAGTGAGAGCTTATTCCCACTCATAATGTACTAGGACTATTAGCTAGTAACTCTAGTACTGTTGTCATCTTTAACACTACATCAACAGGTATGTAATGATCATATAATGTGGGTATTATATTGTATTTAGCTCCTGAACTACAAAGTGTTACATTAACTAATGTTAATGGTAATCTCACTGTGAAGTAGGACACTTTATACATACTGAGGTATTCTATTAGATAACATCAGTATATCTTGTAGAAGTAGTAAGAAGGAACTAATATTACTTTATTATGTGCGTCTGAGTGTACTACACAGAGTGTATCAGTAGGTCCAGTATAACTGCTGGTTCAACTATACCTGTATAATAACTGCTACTAATAGTATTGGTAGTGATATGATGAATACAAACAGTATTATTGTTATTACTGGTAAGTACATATGTTAGTTATATCAATATATTGTTATTATATACTCTAGGTTTTCCATCTCAGCTATTATTAGTTCAGTATTAGGAGATCTCAGGTCAAGCTACAGGACTTTATATTTATATACAATGTATTCTGGTATAACTGATGTGTCTACTTTCAGTACATTATTACTGTACTGGGTATTAACCAGACTATAGTCACTGTGATACCACAATCATCAGAGTTTAATGGAGTTGTATAAATAGGGCACTATTGAACTAGAACTGAGTCCAGGAAAATATCAATTCATTGTTATATCTAGTAAATGTATATGGGAATTCAGTACAACAAAGAACTCTTCATTCATTACAGTATTACAAAGTGAGACATTATAATACATTAAATATATGTAACGTCAAATTAACTATAGGACCACATACTACCACTCTAGCATCTTTAGCATCAACTACAACCTATTGTAATGGATACACCTATGATAGCAGACCTAGCAGTAAGTAATGTATCACTATTGTTGTTCAATATTTCTCTTTATCTAGTATTAAGTGATAAGTTATTGCTGGTATTATTTATTAGTATTGTTATCTTACTAGTATTAATAATAATTGTTATCTTAACTATTGCGATAGTTTTAATATATAAAGGTCAGTACTATATATAGTATAGTGAGTTATACTATTACCACTGTATGTGTGTGTGTCCTATTAGTGTCCAGTACTAAACAAAGAAGAGGTGAGACTAGTCCAGTGATAAAAAAAGTTCTTCTCAGTAAAAAATGAAGCTTATGGTATAACTAAAGGTACCAGATCAACAGTCATCAATTTGATGTAATAGAGAATGTAGCATATAGTACATGGAACAACAATCATCACTCATAAATCCTCCAGTTTATGAGACAATAATCAAGATAATAGTAAAACTACTGGTGTTTATGATGATGATATTACATGATTGTGTATATATTCTTGTATCTGCCCAGAGTTATTAAATTTTATAAATATCATATAAATGAGTTTTATATGTAACTAATTTATTATAATAAGTTGTACTGTTTAATTGAGACTTGATTAAATACCATTAACTAACAGTACATTCATATGTACCATTGTCTTTAATAGTGACATTAGTTATTGTAATCAGTCTGTCTATGATGTATTAAAATGATAATAATTAATACTACCAGATAATAAGAGCTGACATCCTCCAATATTCTGTTGTAGTATGGACATCTGTTGATAAAACAATAATTATAAACTAGAATTGTTCTTACATTTGCACATTTAGTTTGTAGTAGATTCCAGCATCATTACTACAGCATAGTGAGTGTATTGTTATCAGACTACTTACATTGAACACTATGAAGTGTAATAGTGTAGTCAATTATCATTGCTATTACATAGTAGGAGTTAACTCTCATGTGTCCACTGTGATATAGGTACAAGAGGGAATGGAGTGGGTGCTCTTTCTACAGTTAGATCCACAATGCACCCATAATAATATTATTGTCTACCATAAGTGAGTGCTATTAAGATTTAATAGAGATGGAAGAACTGAATTTAGGGAAATGATAAAAGTTATCATATATTAGCTTCAGATAATGAGAAAACAATAATTAAATATCTTTATACAAACCAGCCATATTTCCAAATACATATTACATATAATCATTAATATCATCATAAACACCAGTAGTTTTACTATTATCTTGATTTATTGTCTCATAAACTGGAGGATTTATGAGTGATGATTGTTGTTCCAATGTACTATATGTTACATTCTCTGTTACATCAATTGATGACTGTTGATCTGGTCCTTTAATTATACCATAAGCTTCATTTTTTACTGAGATGAAGCCTTTATCACTAGACTAGTCTCACATCTTCTTTGTTTAGTACTGGACACTAGTAGGGACACACATACAGTGGTAATAGTACAACTCACTATACTATATAGTACTGACCTTTATATATCAAAATTACTACAATAGTTAAGGACAATAATAATACTAATAATACCAGCAATAATGCCATCATTTAGTACTAGATATAACAGAGAAGTTGAGCAACAATAGTAATATAAAACTCACCACTACTAGATCTATCTGTAGCAGACACTGAAGGTACCACTGGGGTAGTAGGCTTCACTTTTATTGTCAATATATACAAATAAATAAACAAGTCACTATTAGTACTGAATGTTGAGGTTGTATGAACAATAGTGGATATTTCTAGGTAACATTGACATAATTTAAATTATAACAATGTTGCATATTGACTGACCTGATAAACGGTGTTACTGATGGTTGTATTGTAACTATAAAGAAACTTGTTAACCAATAATTGTATGGGGTCAATGGATTTGTCATAATATAGTACAGAACAGGAGGACGAGACAAATCTGCTTGAGGCTATGAAATATAGGAATATAAGTTAATAATAATTATTAAGAGATGATATCTAAAGAGATAGGAAGAAAACTGAACTTAGTTAAAGGAGGTGTTCTCTTTAATCTGATGGGTCAAGTATTATAACTTCATTTATTTCCTGAGGAATATTTTAATTGGTCTATTCCTACCATCACATTATATGACTATAGACTGACTGAAGAGAGACCAGTTGAGAGGAATTAGTGTCAATGTATATACATTGACACTGGTGTTCTTACTACCAGTACTATGACTACTGATCAATGTGTGTTACCTTAATCTCAACAGTTTAGTTAACTATAAAATATACTCCTAAACTTACATTCCAGTAAATAACAATATTACATTGTTAGATCCAATGTAATTTATACTGTATTGAAAGTTCATAATTTGATCTGGAACTAAAATAAATTGAACAAAGCTATTTATAATTTTTGTATTTACCAGATATAAATCAATAATTACAGATAAAATATTTTGACAATGCCCTTTTTTCAACTTTTATTTCATGTCATCTAATCTACAAAAACTCAACTATCACTAGACAAAGCTGAGATTGTTGTTGAATTATTTTATATTCTACAGAATAATACTACAACTTAAGGCATTGAGATTAGCTGTCAAAGATAGACCAGATTCTTTTAGAAGTATGGGTCCTAGCTTATAAGATATGTTAAACACAAAATCAGACAATAGAACGTCTTGAGATTGAAACTTTATTCAATATTCCAGGCCAGATAGTTACATGTCGTTTCTAACAACTGGTCTATCACACAGTACCAGTATGCAGGGGTTGATTGTACCCATTTTCATCAGAAACCAACTATGAACAGATAAAAATTTCTTAGATGCTATCTCTAACAAAAGGCAAGCTCACAGAAATTAAACTTATGTACTAATGAGAAAAAGGCAGTTATTTTCTATGAAAAGATACTACCTCTTATTACCCAACATTCTAAAGATTCATCAAGCTATAAGTTGTATTGCATGTACTCTTAATGACTTATTCCCTCCTCAACTCACTTGATAGATCTAGTGCAAGATTTTGGCAAACTGTCTTCACTCATCCTCTCTTTTTGATGCATTGATATGATGATTGATAAGTCAACAGTCTCAAGAGATGTTCTTTAATCACAAGAAAGGACATTAAATTAGACGTGCACAAACAATAACAAAAAAATGAACCTGTACCAATAATAGGGGGGGTTGTATCATTAAAATTAAATATGTGCTATGTAATTTGTGTTAGAATATTTCTATTCAAATTTAGTGTTTGTGTTACTCTCAAAATATATGCTTGCATTATAGTGGAAGATGTTTGGTATGAACTTACAATGCAGAAAACGGGATGTTGTTGTCATCATAACCTATAACACGTTGGGGGGGGGGGGGGGGTGGGGGGGGGGGGGGGGGGGGGGGGGGGGGGGGGGGGGGGGGGGGGGGGGGGGTATATACCTCCATGGGGGGGGGGGGGGGGGGGGGGGGGGGGGGGGGGGGGGGGGGGGGGGGGGGGGGGGGGGGGGGGGGGGGGGGGGGGGGGGGGGGGGGGGGGGGGGGGGGGGGGGGGGGGGGGGGGGGGGGGGGGGGGGGGGGGGGGGGGAGTCCTCTTAACATTATTTATATAAAAACCATTTCACTTTATAATGCGGGGGGGGGGGGGGGGGGGGGGATGTTTAATTGGGGGGGGGGGGGGGGGGGGGGGGGGGGGGGGGGGGGGGGGGGGGGGGGGGGGGGGGGGGGGGGGGGGGATAGATCGTCTCACCTGTACTATAAACATATACATATGCACCAAATATGGTCATATATATAATGGTAGATGGGCAAGTGTGTCACCAGTTAGTGGGGGGGGGGGGGGGGTGGGGGGGGGGGGGGGGGGGTTGGGGGGGGGGGGGGGGGGGGAGTTGATGTCATGTGACACAATGGGGATGTTAATATAACCAAACCATGTAATCTTCTTACTATTGTAGATCTAGTCGACTATGATTGATATTTAATCAATGGAGAAGTTAGTATTGGGTTATGGTATTGTCATCAGATACCATATACTACTACTAAAAGGGGAATTACTAGTGATATCTTAGGATGTGTGGAGTCACTCCTGTTGTCTGGAGGGTCAGGAGACGAGGGTGGTGGTAACTGATCTCTCTAGTCTTGTTTTGCTATACTTCTCATTTTATCAGGTGATATTGAACTCAACCCTGGACCTAAAACTGGTAAACAACAACTGAAATTACTACATCACTCCAAAAGCAATTGGATTAATATAATTAAGTTATAATTTTGCATGCTGTCTCATCCTTAGTTAGACAAATGTACAAGCATGTATAGTGTAAGATGATTATTTACCATTTTCATTCATTTCATGATTAACCTATGTAACAAACTTTCTGTAACAATAAGCAATATTCATGTCTATGCATTAAAACTGACGAGGTATGTAACTAAACTATTTGATTGGAGAACTGAATCTAAGTTGAAATATCATATTTAACTTTAATTGTTTTGTCTTGTATTTTAGATATTTCTGATATTTTAAAGGAAGCTCCTGATAAACATGATTTACTAAACATATTATTAGCTGATATTGATGACAAGTGGTATGAAATTGGGGCTTATCATTGAAAGTTGGCAATATGTTTTAAACAGCTTAGAAAGTGAAAAAAAAAGGAAAAACATTATCAAATTAGATCTAGTCCTTCAAAGTTGGATAACGACTACGTCATCTCCTATTACTTGGGATACAGTTATCACTGCCATGAAGGGACGTGTAGTTGATAGTCTACAGAAAGCTGAAGAGATAATTAAACATCTCACTAAAGGTAAATATCTTTTCTTGTGGAAATAATCTATAACTTAATTTATGTAAGTCTTGCAGCTGTGTAGTGTTTTATGTCACTTTTAATAGGATTATATACTTTGAGTTTACTTGTATATTAATTGTAGTAACTGAAATTTAAGCTTGGGGATTGGCTCAGATATTTGCAAGTTAGTACTCAGAAAATCTGATCCTACCAGATTAAATTGCTTGATCTAGTACACATAATAAATAATAGTTTTAACATAATGTAAATTGATGTAACTTGTCCAGGTAAGTGGACTCGTTTGTAAGCTAAAAGTCAAAAAATCTAGCTCCAAAGATCAAATGCTATTACAGTATTATATTAGAATTAGTGATTTTACTTTTATACTATATATATATTATATTAAAAGTAATAACAAAAATCTGTGCCAATGTAATTCGTTATATTTTTGAGGCAAACATTCTTGTAAATAAAACATAAAGTTATCAAATCTTATCCCAAACATCCACTCTTCAAAGAAGGACATCTGATTAATTTGTTGGCACTCATGAAGTGTTGTAAATATAGTGTGAAAACTTCAGTTATATACACTCAACCTGTGTCATATAGCCTTGTCTTTCCTCTTTCTTTGTCTATAAGTTAATTGAAGAACAGAAGTAAGAAGGCTACAGGCTACATTAAGCTACTCAAACTCAGCTAGTGTTATTTTAGATTTAATAGATTTAAAAGCATTCTTTTGTTTATGTCATAACAATAGCATAATTTTCATAGGCTACATCCATGTTATTGAGGCCTTGTCTAAAAAATAATTTGAATAGATGCCCTTCTTACACACGATTGGATGTCTTAAGATAACACTAAACTTATTTATGTATAAATCTTTTTTAAGGGGGAGTGTGTTAATGATGATAACCTGTATCCACTACTTCATTAGACCCTGATGTTCAACAATATTGTGATATTATTTATAGATTGGTACAAATACCAACCCTTTTGTCCCTACAGAATGGCCACACGATTTGGGCAAGAGTCTCTATTGAATTCTATTTGAACTACAACTATATTCACGTGAGTATAATTGAGGTCAGTAAGGGTTATTAATGAATATTATTGATACTCTAACCTTACAAAGTGGGTGGATCTTAAACAGTTGCTATTTATGTGTTAGTTTATTTGCTATAGTCTTCTAACTATGATAGATACCACACAATGGAGAATTAATATTGGATTATTATGGTATTGTCATCAGATACCATGTACTACTAAAAAGAGAACTAGTACTGATATCTCAGGCATGGGTGGAGTGGAGTCACTATGGTCAGGAGAGAGGGGTGGTGTGGTTGTAACCTGACCTTCTCTCTAGTTTTATTTCTCTCTTACTTCTCCTCATTTTATCAGTGATATTGAAACTCAATCCTGGACCTAAAACTTAGGTTAAATCATTAAAACATATAAACTGATACATACAGAGACTATGTCTTATTTACTTCAATATAATTGACATCAAGTAATGCTCTAAGACTTACTATTATGTCATGTACTATGTATATTGTATGGGTTTTATTGTATATTGTAATATCCTGTTGTACTGTTGTTATATTGTATAGATTCACTCACTCCACAGTGAACTATTTCGTACTCACTTTGCTGATCTTAGTGATATCATTACTCCTATCCTTACCAGTGTAACTAATGTACTGTATGCAAAAGGACTGATATCATTTGAGACTTGCAATGACATGTTGACAACAAAAGGAGAGAGTGATTTGGTAAAAATCTAGTAAGTTGGTAGGTGTATTACAGAGACAGTTAAAAGCCACCTAGAGATCCATACCAGTATCTAGTGAATATATGTCATGTATTTAGAAACCAACAACATCAGAGGACTAAGAGAGAGATACTACCTTTATATTACAACAAACTAGGTGAGGTCAATTAATATATTCCTTTACCTTACTATGTACCTGTACCGTCATTAAGGTGAATGTACTGTTGATGATGCTCCACCCCCCAGTTCATTAGACCCTGATGTTCAGCGATATTGCAACATCATGATAGACCAATACAATACCAACCTATTGTCCCTACAGACTGGCCCACGAATTGGACAAGATTTCTTTGGAAGATTAACACTACTACAAACACAAGACAGACATGGCACTCCTCAAAACAATACTACAGAACCAATGGTGTATGTTAAGAGGACAAATTGATAAAATTCCTCAAGTTACTAAAGATAAACAGATAGATATCCAGGATGTTCTTAAAACCATGTGATAGTGGTCAACAATCTCTTAGAGTAGTAGTTAATGGTCCTCCTGGTATTGGTAAGACAACACTTTGTCGTAAACACTGTTAAATATGTGACTAAAGGAAGAACTCACACATGAAACAATATAACTTTGCATACTTTAACTGTCCTCTCAGAAATGGACAAGGTGGCTCAAGCTAGTGAATTGGCAAGATATTCTCAAAACAACACTATGAGTGTAATGAAGTTATCACTGTGACTGAATGGCTGTGTAAAATGCATGGGGAAGGACTATTGATAATCTTTGATGGTTGGGATGAATTAAGTACAGATCTCAGACAATCCTCATTAGCAACTAGAAAATTCGTAGAGAGATATTAGCGAAATGTTCAGTATTGTCACCTCTCGTAGCTACGCTTCCTCTTCTCTGTGGTAGACATCTCTTCAGTTAACAGACATATGGAAGTTGTGGGATTTTCAGTTAAAGAGATTGAGGGTGGGGTAGTCAAAGGAACATTAGAAAAGGACCCCAGATCTAGCGGAGAAAATTCATCCAAGACCTTGAAGTACGAGGTGATGTCCAATCATTGTGTTATGTACCATTAGTTTGTTCCATAGTCATTTTAGTTTATTGTAAGTCAATGGACAGTACCAACAACACTCACAGAATTGTATGAGAATTTTGTATACAAAACTCTCAAGAAAGACATGTCAAATTAAGAGTACTCACAATATTGAAACCAAGACAGCTACACAGCCTTCATCATTTGCCATCAGCCTTAGATATACCTTTCCAGATGATTTTGTAAAATTTGCCTACACAACTTGAAGAAAAAAATAATGACATTTTTGGGGTTAGTTTTCACTCCATCAGTCTTTTTTTTGTAATCAGGGGTCATAAAATCAGTCAAGTAAATGAAAGCTATTTAGGAACTAATGACATCATTTGCTATGTATGACGAGGAGAGCTATCAATTCCTTCATCTGAGTATCCAGGGAATTTTCTAGCGCATGGTGGATAGCTAATTATGAGAAGACAGAAGAAGTGTTTACAGAACATTTGATAATGATCATTTTCGAATGTGTCTGAGGTTTGTGGCAGGTCTAACTCACCACTGACAGGCATGAGAGCTATCAACAATATTTTAATAAAGAACTTGACCTACAATGTAAAAGGAGAGGATTTGATGGTTGTTATTTCTCCAATTTCAATGAATACATAGGCCCATATTGCTCGATTTCTCTTTCAGTCTGACAAATTAGATAGCTTCTCCTCTTTCATCTCTTTGTATGAATCACAGAATGAAAAATTATGTCAAATCGTTATTCACCAGTCTATGAAGGACCAGGTCACTGGGTGTCTCCATAACAAAAAAATATCTCTGTTTGACATGTTGTGTGTTAGATTTTTTCTCATCAACTCACACATAACATGGAAATACTTGGATTTGGAAGTTCTATATGGACAACCAGTCAGACGCTCTCACTAAAAACATTACTGACAACAATAGCATACAATGTGTTAACAGTTTGATTTTTTGACTATACAAAAATGTGATCAGTGAGTATAGAAAGCAGTGATAAAATTATTGCAGTCAGTCATTCTCTTGTTACCTTCAAGAGTGTTACTATTATATTGAAGTTAGATAGACAAAAAAGATCTATGTGTGGACACAACTCGCCTACTGTTATTGCAGTTACTACAATTAAAACAACTAAAGAGTACCTATGCTTCATTTAGATTTTAACAATGAATATATTCAGATAGACAAGATGGTTATGTCCCTGAAGTGGATTTTATTTTATCAGTCAATGTTACTTACGTGAATCATATGTAGAACTTGTTCATTCTCACCTTGTCTCATCACTCTCTCTGCCTTATCTCATCTTGATGTTGTTAACAATTTATTAAAGAAATTACTGGAGACAAATCTATTCTACAAAAGTCACATGCATTCAGTTTTTGGGCGACTTGAAAGGTCAATTCCATGACAAAAAAGAATTGAACAATTACTAAAAGACAGCAATTACACATTACAAGCATTTAAACTGAACATGACTTATCATAATCTTGGATCAGTACTGGATATATTAAAGAAAAAACATACCACTCAATGCTCTGGAGTATTGTTATGAATATTCAGCAATAGTTCCCCAACTTATGAAAGGACTATTGCCCTGTCTTGTAGAACAATATCAATTATATCCACTACCTCTATTATTTCAACATCATCCTAATCTACAACCAACTTGAACTATCACTAGCCACAGCTAAGAATACTATTGAACTATTTACTATTCTACAGAGTACTACTACAGTTAAGGCATTGAAAGTGAGGTAATATGAAGAGCACATTTTTGACAGAATGGGTCCTTCTTTGCAGGATATTGTTAGCACACAAAACAACACAATTGAACATTTTGCTATTATTAACTTATCGTCTTGAGTGGGATAGTACAGGAACTTCGAGTTCATGTACCAGTTTTATTGAGCACATTTCCAGTACATATTTGTCATTTCTAACGATTGGTCTTTCATACAACTTGGTCTACAGAGTCTGAGTGTAACCTATTCCCATTGTCAGATACTATTTTGAAAACAGATAGCAAATTTCTTTGATGTCATCTGCTATACACATCATAGAACTTGAGTTGCAATTTAGGCTAGATCAGTCATATGTGGTCATAGCAGTTGTCTCTGCCAAACTAAGACAAAGTTGCTCTATGAACAAGGACTATATCTTATTACTAAGATGTTAGAGTCTCACAAACTATCAAAGTTCTTCGCATAGAGAACAGTATTATGGACAAAACATCTCAACCTAACTGGATAGAAATAACGCAAACATTTTTTGGCAAACCATCTCCCTTCATCCTCACTTCATATGTTTTAATCACTAAAGATTTCCTCAGTCCTTTTACATCCATTTAGATCACAAGAGAGACATTAATTGACTAAAGAGCAACTACCACGAATAGAATTCTTCTCTCCATGTTAATAACCATGGAACCTCCAAGTTCAATTTGCATGATGATATGGAGCCTGGACTTTAGTACAACACACAGCACACGCATATAGTACTAAATGTTTATATGTTATTGTATTATCTGTTGAATTTGAACCTAACCTGGGTTACCTACACAGGACATAAAACCAGTTGATGATTGGAATTATTATTAATAATGAATACATACACACAAACAAAAATAAAAATAATCAAAAACACAAGTGTTCATATAGCTACATATTATTCATGTGTTTTATTAACATGTATATATATAATACTAGCTCTGTTTAGAGTGTACATCAATATCAACTAATGGCTTAACCCTATAATTAGTACTAACAGTATTATTATTATTGTTTCGTTGTTAGTAATAATGTTAGCATTTGTAGTCTTCTATTAGTATTTAGTGGAGAAATATCAGATAAAGACTGAAAATGAAATACCTATAAATAGCAAATACAACGTATTAACAAATGAACCTCCACATTACACAGTATAATGACATCTATGATCTATAGAGGAATTATACTAAACAATAACTTACATAAGCCATAAATGTTTTGATATGATTATAATATCCATAAACCATCCAAGTACTATTATGTGTCCTCCATGAAATGTTCTCTATCATTTTAGAAATGAACAATACAGCTAAACGAGAGAAACATAAAAGATGTTAAAATTAGTATTAAGTTATCACTACCCAACCATCTGTCCAATCCTCCATCAGTCTTATTTGATATAGTTATAACTCAATTTGTGATGAATTAGTGGATCAGCTAGACCTGACAGAACAATTTAGGTGCTTGAATACAGTATATTTCAGAATAATTCCAAACTAAAAGGAAACAATAGATTTATTATTACTTCCTCTTTCAAGAGAATTAAGGGGTAAGAGCTAGTTACTTGGTACCATAATTTAAGCCATATGCGGTATACTAGTAATAAATGGTGTTCTCTGCTAAGTGTCAGGACCCTAAGAGAGAAGAAAGATATATACCTGTTAGTACTGGTAATGTTCTCCCTTTTTTATTTGTCTTTTAAAACAATGGATTTTTTGAAGTTAAAATTTGAGAATTTCATTTCATTGTCAAATTCATTTATTGATGCTATTAGTGGGACCTTACAGAGGCAATTAAGGTAATGAATTTGTTTTAATGTTAAATAATTATGTCTCTTATCTACACTGTAAATGCTGTTCTTCAAGATATAACATGGTGTTACAGCTTGCATAGTCAGCTATTTAAAAACTACTAGAGATTCTACATGTACAAGAATATATACTCTATGGTGTACTAATTTATTATAATGAGTTGTACTGTTTAATTTGAGACTTGATCTAATACTTACTAACAAACAGGACAATGTTACCATCGTCTTAATAGTGACATTAGTGATTGTAATCAGTCTGTTTATTGATGTACTATATTATACAAACCAGTCCATATTTCTCAATACATTATTACATATAATCATTAATTGATTCATAAACACCAGTAGTTTTACGATTATTTTCATTGATTGGTTTCAATAACACTGGAGGGGGGGGGGGGGGGCAGGGGGGGGGTGGAGGATTATGAGTGAGGATTGGTTGTTCCAATGTACATATTGCTACATTCTCTGTTTACATCAATTGATGAATGACTTAGGATCTTGTCCTTTAGTTATACCATAAGCTTCATTTTTTACTGAGAGAACTCTTTATCACTGGACTAGTCTCACCTCTTCTTTGTTCAGTATGGACACTAATAGGAACACACACACATACAGTGTAATAATACAAACTCACTATACTACTATAGTACTGGACCTTTATATATCAAGATTCCTAACAAATAGTTTAAGATAACAATTTATTATTAATACTACTAAGATAACAATACTAATAATAATACCAGCAATAGCTCCATCATTTAATACTAGATATAAAAGAGATGTTGAACAACCATAGTAATATACAAAACTCACCACTACTCAGATCTATCTGTAGCAGACGACTAAGGTACCACTGTGGTAGTAGGCTCACTCATATTGTCAATATATAAGGCAGTTTAAACACTGTCTTATATATTTACTTCTAAATGATAAATGGAATCAATAGTCATATACCCCACATATTTGATCAAGCAAATGCTGAAAAAATATAAAATTAAACTGGCTTCATGGAGTGTGTACATAATTATGAAGTTGAATTTTCAAGTATTTATATATATAATAGACACAACTACATAAATAAACTCACTATTAGTACTAAGTATTAAGGTGTAATGAACACTAGTGGATATTTCAAGGTAACGTTGATATATAATTTTATATTATAACAAATGTTGCATATTGCTGACATGATGAACTTGTTACTGATGGGTTGTATTGTAACTATAAGAACTTGTTAGCTCAATATCTTCACAATATTATATTACTTACCATTTCTTTTGAGTACTGGACAGGTCCAATGATATTAAAGCTGTGATATTAATATTATAATTATGGACCAGGGTTAGTCCAGTAATAATAACACTGGTATTAGTAGTATAATAATGGTATTGGTCAATGGATTTTGTCACAATATAGTTACAGAACAGGAGGATGAGACAAATCTGCTTGAGGCTATGGATATAGGCAATATAAGTTAATACGAATATTAAGATGATACTAAAGGAAATAGAAGGAAACTGAAACTTAGTTATGGAGGACATTCTCCTTTTGTTTAATGTCAAAATTATAACTTCATCGATTATTGGTATTCCTGAGAAAACTAATATTTTTATTGGTCGATTCTATTTCTATCACATTACATTGACTATTAGACTGACTAAGAGAGACAGTTAGGAGGTATATAATTATAGATACATTGACACTGAGTTCTTATTATCAGTACTATGACTACTGATCAATGTGGTTACCTTATCCTTAATCTCAATAGTTAGTTAACTATAAATGTACTCATATAACTTACATTCCCAGTAAAATAACAATATTAAAAAAAAACATTGGTTAGATCCAATTAATTGATTCTGTATTGCAAGTTCCATAATTTGATCTGGAAATAAAAATAACTTGAACAAAGTTATTTATAAATTTTGTATTTACCAGATAAATCAATAATGATTGATTCACTTAAATAATCCAATTGTCTCTCTTTTATCTACTCCAGCAAACACTAAAGTTTATACACGTTTCTAATGATAACTTCCATTATTATGAAACATTGTGCATATTTCAACTGGTATTAGCTATTTTATACTTCTGCAAGTATCACTAATAGCTTCAATAATGTACTGCTAATACAGACAGAGTCATGTAGATGCGGGAGAGACCAAGTTTACTTGAACTTGACTACTCAATCAAGTGCCTACGCTGATAATCCAGTAGGTGATGAACCAAGTTGATCTAAGTCTGATAGGAAAGAATAATAATATATATAAATAAATAATGTCTTATTATGATTGCATACATAACTTCTCAAATTAATTTTCCATATCATTGTAGTTTTATAGTAATACTGCTAACAGTATAGTACTAGAATGATGACTGACGCGTATGTTACATTATCTACTGTAGCTGTTGATACAAACCATCATTCCATTGACACTAATAAGAGCAACTTAAATATTACTATTTGTCTTGGGGGTTGTCCCTATTGCAGTAGAGCTTGAGAACCAGCTATTTCCAGTTCCATCAGAATTATCTGCCAATGATACCAATTCCAGTGTTTGTAGGTACAAGTAAAAAACCACGGTATCTCCCAGGACCATACTGGAGAATAATGATGGACAGCTTTGGATAAAGAAGACCTAAGGATCCAATATAGATATCTAGTCATGACAATACCAAGATGAACATGACTTAAAGAAAAATCTGGAGGAGAGTAGCAATAACAATAATCAGGTGAACTAAAACAGATCATAATTTTCTGAATAGTTGAATGCTGGCCATGGAGTGGGAGGAGTAAAGGAAGTCTCTCCACCTTCAAGGCTCAACACATTTTAGAAGTAATACTACTGTACCTCTTAATGGTGTTAATGTAGACCGTAAAATGTAAACGCTCGAAAAAGATAATAGGACAACACTAGTAGTTTTTCTCATTTAGGTTGGCATGTGACACACCTGACAAATTACCTTAACATTCTTGTAAAAGATTACACATATTAAAGATCTTTATGATACAACAGGAAGGTTTAAAAAACTAAAAAAAGATAACAGTTGTTATTTTTATATCTAATTTATTGTTTCATAAACTGGAGGGTGGGGGGAATTATGAGTGATGAATTGTTGTTCCACTGTACTATATGAGACATTTTCTGTTACATCAAGAGACTGTTTTTTTTTTTTTTTTTTTTTCTTTCTTGATGACCCCCCCCCCTTCCCCCCCCTTTTTTTTTTTTTTTTTTTCTTTCTTTCTTCTCTGGTCCTTTAGTTTAACCATCAGCCTTTCATTTTTTAACTCGAGAGAATGCTTATTAATTCTGAGAACTAGTCTCCCTCTTCTTTGTGTTTAGTACTGGACACTCGTAGGACTACACATCAAGTCGTAACCAGTAGAACCTAAACTGAGCGATATAGTACTCACCTTTAATATCTAAGATTACTACAATAGTTAAGAAAACAATTAAATTGTTAATACTAGTAAGATAACCAATACTAATAATAATGCCGCAAACTTCCATCACGTCCCACTAGATCAAAAGAGAAAACGTTGGAATAACACTAGCGCATATATATATATATCTATATATTTATATAATATATATACTCACCACTATTAATTTGATCCGTCCGTACAGAAGATTAACTGGTAATGGTCCTCTAGTTTATTTAAATTAGGCAGACAGTATATAATACTACCTATTTAGGTGACAGTCCAGATATTGTATTTCACATTCATTTCATTAGAGTACTCCCAAAGTTTTGTAGCAACTTTGGGGGCACTTGAACTTAATAATTCCATTGTCTGTGGTTGTAGTCTAACTACTTTGTTTGAAGTTAATAAGTAAGATTTTTATATGGAAATGAAGATTGGAGATATGGCTAAATCAGTACAGATACCTCGCAAAGATGGAGAATTTTTTTGTCTTCTTTTTCTATCAGACACTCCTCTAATGTAGCACTGGCGTTATCCACATATTAGATTAGGAAATAATTCATGCATACTGACCTGAAAATGGAGTTCAGTTGATGATAGCACTGTGAATACATAAAAAGTAGTGAGTGATGGACTTGGAGTTAAATAATTAGTAGAAGGGATAGTTATTACCTGATAATTCATAGTAACTACAGAGAAAAAAATGAACATTATGTGGGTCATTTTTAGAGAATTTGTATTAGATAAAATCCATTAATTAATATCAATATGACTCCTGTAAATTTCTTTACTCTTAGGAATCAGTCATAACATGCCCTAAGATGTATTGCATCCAAATCAGTTACATGAAACTGATAGTTAGTTGGACGTTCACTTACCTGTAGACGCAATTTATGATGAAAACACTTTGTCTTATTACATAATAATAATGATGATTCGCTATATACTAACCTGTAGCTGTAATACTATTATAAGATCCTGTGCCTAGTCTATTGACACCTGCTACATGATGATGTTGTCTGTCCTGATTGTGATCCATTAAATGTGATATTTTGTAATTGTAGTTGTGAAGACATAAAATTGTTGCTGATATATGTACTACAGAATTAGTATCAACTGATGGATATGAAGTATTGTCAATAGGCTAATTTAAACAATAATTTTAACTTGTTAAAGACTGTATGAAATTACCTCCAAATTATTGTGATTAATTCATACTGCGCTCTCTTCAAGGACCTTCTACCATGGAGGAATAGACATTATCTTACATTAATATATAAAGACCTAACATTAGAACTTTTTTACCATTCCAGATGACCTTTAAAAGGAAGGACTTTTATTTCCAGTTCTATTGCCACTATCTCTTCCCATTACATAGAACAAATAGACAGAACCAAGACTTCTATTACTTATCAGTAATGATGTCATGTTATCAGAGGTATACAGTACTTGTGTAGTATTAACTTCAATTATATAATTTGTAATACATATAGCATTCGCCTTTGGTGGTGACCAATTTAATAAAAGAGAGCTTGTATTCATTGCCGTAACTCGAAGATCCATAATGGAGACCCAGGAGGATCTATGGCCAAACAACTAAATTATTGTTATCTTATTATTCCTATCTCACCTCTAACATTGACCATACCTATAACTGGTTGACTTACTGCATCAGAACAACTAATGCTATCACCATTGACTGATGGAGTTACTGTGGGTATTCAATGTAGCTTGACTACATACTGTTGTCTGGTTTCCACTAACAATGCTAATAGAAACTTGGAATGAAATAGGATAGTTTTCCAAAAGAAGTGATGTTAGTTGTTGTTCGAAATGTTACTGGACTGACTTGATTATCAGGATCAGTCCATTGAAGCACTCCAGTGCCTATGTCTTACAAGTTAAGATAAATCGTCCTCCTGGACATAATAGACCAGTACCTGGTACAGTTTGTTCTAAAATGACTAGAAATTGCTTATTATATATCAAATATTAGTTTATTAACATATTTATACCTTTGGAATCACTATATTTTATAAGACTCCAACTACATATCTGACATAAAGTCCAAGTTACAAGAAATTTCATCATCAAAGCAAAATGACAATATAGGCGTGGCAGTCTGAAGTTGAGGGTTGAGTTGTGGAATGTAAAACTATAGATAGTGGGAGTTGCTATATCAAAATGGCACATGTAATGTGATGTTAGTCAAGTCATATATACCACAATACGTCAGACTGACAATGGTCCCGTCTATGTAGTAGATAAAGCAATGATATGAAATGATTCCTTGTAAAAACGGCCACCACACAAATTTCATATGTGTAGGTTAGTTAGTAATAGATTCACAACAATGCGCATAATGCAAAATTATAGCATTATATGAACAAATAATAGCACAAAATGTGTAAGATGTAAATGACAGTGCACATAAATATTAAACCGTAATATATTAAATCATTTTATATGGTCCAGTAAAGCTTTCATGTAAACAACTTAGTAATTTACTTTAAATTATGTCGAACAGTGATAAGAATATAAATCAACTAATATTAGTCATAGTTAGACAACTAAAATATAGGTCAACCAAAGTAATGGTTGTTTATATATTCCATTTATATAGTTCAGCTTATTATGATTGTTACATTTTTATGATTATCTGTATTCATATATAATCATTAATATCATCATAAACACCAGCAGTTTTACTATTATCTTGATTTATTGTCTCATAAACTGGAGGATTTATGAGTGATGATTGTTGTTCAGTGTACTATATGCTACATTCTCTGTTACATAATTGATGACTGTTGATCTGGTCCTTTAGTTTATACCACTAGCTTGCATTTTTTACTGAGAAGAATGCTTTTATTGCTGGACTAGTCTCACCTCTTCTTTGTTTAGTACTGGACACTAATAGGAACATACACACATACAGTGGGGATAATATTATGACTCACTATACTATATAGTCAACTGACCTTTATATATTAAGATACTACAATAGTTAAGATAACATTATTATTATAATATTAGTAAGATAACAATACCAATAATAATACCAGCAATAACTCCGTCATTTAATACTAGATATATTTAAAAAATGTTGAACAGCAATAGTAATACATATAGCTTACCACTACTAGATTTTCTGTAGGGAGACTTGTTACAGAAAGATGTGGCTGGTATTGGTCCTATAATTATTATATTAGGCAGAGAATATAATACTACCAATGTAGGGAAAATCCAGATATCGTATTAATAGAAAACATGAAATATATCTCACAAAAAAAATGATAACAGTCTCTAGATATTTTCTATAAACAATACCAATGTAATGACTGAGTTTATAGTTAAGCTACATTCTTCATTAAGAGTATATCCCAAAAAGCCTTGTGTGTAACTTTGCATTGAACTTAACAATAATGTCATTTTCTGTGGTTGTACTCTAAATACTTTTAAGTATGTAAGTAACAATTTTATGGAAATAAAGATATGGAGATATGGCTAATATTAGTAAGAATACTAACAGTAGTATGGTAATTTTTAATATAAAGAGCCATACTCTAATCTAGCACTGAAGTTATAACATATTAGATAGAGAAATATATCATGCATACTGACCTGAAAACAAAGTTTTCAGTTGATGATGGCACTGTGAATAGTGTAAAAGTAGTGAGAGAAGCACTCAGAGTTAAATATTAGTAGAAGACAGAGTTATTACAGGATAATTCATACTAACTACAGAAGAAAGGTGAACATTATTCATTTAATTTTTAGACAATTTATATTGAGATAATCTCTATTAATTATTCAATATATCCTATGTATATTTCTTTACTCTTAGGAATCAGTCAAACATGCCAAGATGTATTCAGTTACATGAAATGATAGTTAGTTGGACGATTCACTTACCTGTAGACGCAATTTATGATGAAAACACTTTGTCTTAGTGCATAATAATAATGATGGATTTCTATATACTAACCTGTAGCTGATATACCTAGTATAAGATCCTGTGCCTAGTCTATTGACACCTGCTACACTGATGATGTTAGTCTGTCCTGATTGTGATCCATTAAATGTGATACTTGTATTGGTAGTTGTGAATGACATAGATTATTGCTGATATATGTTACTACAGAATAGTACTCAACTGATGGATATGAAGTATTGTCAATGGGCTAACGAAACAAATTTTAACTTTGTAAAGACTGTATGAAATTACCTTCCAATTATTGTGATTAAATTCATACTGCTCTCCTCAAGTCCTTCTACCAATGAGGAACTAGACATTATCTTGGAATTAATATATAAAGACTAAAACACATAAAACTTTTTAACCATTCCAGATGGACTTTAAAGGAGACTTAATATTTCCAGTTCTATTGCCACTATCTCTTCCCAATACATAGAACAAATAGACAGAACCAAGACTTTCTATTACTTATCAGTAATGAGTCATGCATTATCAGAGGTATACAGTACTTGTGTAGTATTAACTTCATTATATAATTTGTAATACAGATAGCATTCTCCATTGGTGGTGACCAATTTATAAAAGAGAGCTTGTATTAATTGGCGTAAACTCAAGATCTAATGGAGACCCAGGAGGATCTATGGCCAAACAACTAAATTATTGTCATTTTATTATCCTATTCTCACCTCTAACATTGACCATACCTGTAACTGGTTGACTTACTGCATCAGAAAACTAATGCTATCACCATTGACTGATGAGTTACTGGTGTATTCAATGTAGCTGACTACATACTGTTGTCTGGTTTCCACTAACAAATGTTAGTATGAAATTTTGAAATGAAATAGGATAGTTATCAAATAACTAATTAGTAGTGTTTAGAATGTTATTGCACTTATTTGACTATCAGGAATAGCCAATGTAAGAAATCCAGTACCTATTTGTCTTACAAGTTAAGATAAATTCGTCTCCTGGACATAAATAGACCAGTATCTGGTACAGTTTGCTCTAAAGTGACTAAAATTGTTTATTATATATCATATTAGTTTATTAACATATTTATACCTTTGGACTCCACTATATTTTATAAGATTCCAACTACATATCTGACCATTAAAGTCCAAGTTACCCAAGAAAATTCATCACACAAGCCAAAATGACAATATAGGCGTGGCAGTCTGAAGTTGAAGGGTTGAGTTGTATTTATGAGTGGAGTCAGCTAGTGGAGTTACTATACTAAAATGGAGCTTGTAATGATGTTGTTGGTAGATTTAGTAAAGTCAAGTTATATATACTACAATACCTCAGATTGAGAGTGGTCCGCTTATTTGATTGCTAATGAAGGAACTCTTTATTTATCTGTTTTTTGTGAGGTGTATCGTCAAGGTAACCCAACGTACAAACAAACAAGATGGATAATTCAAAGACAAAGTGATGAACAGTTTCTTGAAATAATGTTTACAAATGGAGATGTTACTGGTCCTGCAGATTTTAGTAGATAAAGTCACAGTCACTGGAGAATTAACACCAAATACAATGATAACTTGGAACCAACTTCACTTAATTAACCAATGAATTCAATCAATCATATTACAGTGTGGACTAATTTTAATGAGATGTAGACAATGTCAGTAATTCAATTGTATTGTATTTCATATGGTATCTTATCATTTTAATGATACATGTACATTTACTTATTAAGGACTATGTAAGTAATATTTTATTCCACTCATGTCATATTTTATCTTTTGATTGTATAATTGCTTAATTAGGCAATCTCATTAGTATTTATGCATATTTGTCATACAACTGTATCTTGTGTGTTTTGTTACAGATGGTCCTGAAGGTATAGCACAGAATGGACCAATATATATTATTATTACTAATAATGATGTCATTATTACATCATATACTTAATATTAGTGGCAATCCTGTCCCTTTATCTAGCTGGAATAAAGGATGGAGGATCATCTTCATCATCAGAAGGAAGGTTTAATATTGATATATTGGGTCAACTTATGATTACATCAGTATTATTAAGTGATGCTGGTCATTATAACAATACCTAGAAAACACAGTATTTAATACTATTCTCTCTCCATTAGTATATCATTGAACTAGTGGTAGTTGGTAAGTAAGTTTTCTTAATTCTTCATGTTACATTCACTCACTTATAGATCTTCCCACACAACCACCTAATGTGAGTATTATAGGTAATCCAGGACCTACTACAGTTAATATAACATGGCATAATCCTGCTTCATTTGGTACATCTCTACTCTCTATGTTTACAGTGATGTTAAATCCATCAACTGATGGTTTATCAACTAAATGATAAAACTATACTGCTATTAATACTATAGATCATACCTTTATTAACCAGTGTAATGGTAACTGGTTTACCAAATGAGTAGAAAATTATGACGCTAAATATAATATTATGATGACAATTTTATGCCTTTTATTTCTTCACTAAATTGCAATTGTTCTAAGAGTACACCTCAAACATACAGTTTATATCCCATTGACATTTATAGTAGTAAATCTAGTGGGTTGTACTAAATCATGGAATGTTAAACTTATAAATATATGGGAGGAGTAGTAATATTTTTATCAACATGAAGATGCAAGCTTGTCATGATGTTGTTGCTGGTAGAATCTTAGTATTAGGTGCAAGTTACTATATTACAATACATATACCTGAGACTGGAGGCATGGTCCAGCTTATGTTTTGCTGATGAAGGGACTCTTAATGTTTCTGTCTACTGTGTATATTTCTTGACAATGAACAATTTCCGAAGCAGGTGGCTTGTTAGACGACAGTTGATGCTGGTATATTTTACCAGACTTTAATATAATCTGGTGAAGTTACAGGTCCTGCTCAAGCTACTGATTTAATAGGTAAAATTAAAGCTACTGGAGAGTTGATAACTAACACACATCATTTACTTTTTCAAAAACTAATTTCACTATTGTGAATTTTACAACTGAGTTTCAGATGTCAATAGTAAAATGTGGACCACAAGGAGAATCTTTAAGAGAATTTAATTTAGTTTTCCAGGTATGAAAATATATGATAACCTTTATCCCTATCTTACTTCATACAGTTCTTGCCATCTCTATTAACTCTTGCTAGTACTCAGTTAGTGGTAGAGAACAATAATATTCCAGGATGATTCTAACTGTAGAAGGAGCACCCACTCCATTCCCTCTCCTGTAGTTACATCACAATGGATACATGAGGGTCAACCCTATCTATATCTAATGGCAATGATATTTCATACTAACTGACTACATATTACACTTGATAGTGTTCAAACGTAAACCAGTCTGGTAACTATACACTTACTGTTAGTAATGATGCTGGATCAACTACAACTAGATTTATATAGATGTGCTGTGTAAGTAAAGTAAGATTTAATGTTAACTGGTTTATAAATCCTGTGTTATCAACAGATGTTCCTACTGCTACAAGAATCGGAGGATCTCAGCTAGTATTGTCAGGTAGTGCAGTGACTTTGATAGCATTTACTGATATAGGGGTAATCCTGTACTAATGTGACTTGGACTGGTCCAGATAATATGCCCATAACTACTAATGATGATCATTTTTAATACATTAATAGATGGACATATTACAATAACTAATGTTACCAATGCAGAATAATGGTACATATACCTGTACTGTAAATAAGATGTAGGACCAGGTCTCAATCAAATAGTGAAACTCATATATTGCAGGTACATAATATCGTTAATATTTGTATAATATCTTATGATACTCTCCACTATCAGTGATACCCGGACCTCCTCTTAATGTGAGAGATATGAACATTTACTGATACAACTGTCACACTAACCTGGTCACCTCCTAGTGAACTGGTATTCCCATCTGTTAGTTTATTATCATGTTGTTATGGTACCATCTCGCCTTCTGATGTCACTTTAAATACTACTAATACCAAATTAATTATCAGGGGTATTAATCCCTGGTACTACATACAATGGTGTACTGTAGTGGCTGTTGGCATGGGAGACAATGTTGGGTCTAATAGAGAGCCACCCAGCAATCCAATTATTGTTATGACAATGAGAGGAGGTTAGCATAATTATTGATACTTTATGTATCCAATATCTCTGTTGTCTATATACTAGCTCCAATGTTACAGACAGTAAATGTTATACCATCTAATGGTAATATTGATGTATGCGTGGGAAATTTTCGTCACACTGGCGGCCAAGCAATTGATGATATAGAGATCTATTGTGCTATCACTGGAGAAAGTAGTCCACTTTATTACATGTTATCATGTTTAAATGTGACTAGATGTGTTGATGATAATCTGATTGGTAGTACTAGCATAGGTCCAGTGTTGGCTGGAAAGAGATACTACTGTAGTGTGACTGCTATCAATACAATGGTACTGATATGAGGAACATCTCTAATATTATACCTATGGAAGGTAATACTACCATATATGGGAATAAGAATAGTAATGATCAGTGATATAACACTATTAATCTAAAACATTTTGTCATCATTATCTGTTGTACTACCACAATAGGTATACCATCACACCTGAAACTAATATCAACTACTTCATCTCTTGGTTATGTCACCCTTAGAGTCAGTACCCTTCACCTGGTGACATATTAACCTTTCAATTTAATGTAACTATCATTGAATATAACTGATAATCTACTATACTAACTGAGAACTTTCCTTTCATAAACTACATCAGTACAGTACTATAGTCTCACTTACTATTGAATTGCCTAATGGAGGATTATTTTCATTCATTATTATAACTACAAACCAATATGGTATATATGAGGTTACCATGACAACTAGAACAATCAGTGTCCAACAAGTAAGTATCTCCTCTATGTACAGTATGAATTAATGTCATATTAACTATAGGACATAGCTAATAACACTCTAGCATCAGTCACACCTACTATAACTAGTACTCTAACAGTAAGTTGTATATAGCAGTCCAACAAGAAAGTACGCACTATATACCTTGAATATAAAATTGATCCTCATTCAAAAATCTAAATTTATTACAATATAAAATAAAAATCAGACTTCCTACACAGCAAAATGGTCTTCAAAGTTGTATATATATATCTGTTTGTTCAATATTTCTCTTATATCTAGTATTAAGTGAAGGAGTTATTGCTGGTATTATTATTAGTATGTTATTCTTACTAGTATTAATAATAATTGTTATCTTAACTATTGTGGTTGATATTAATATATAAACGGGTCATACTATATAGTATAGGGTGAGTTGTACTATTACCACTGTATATGTGTTCCTACTATTGTCCAGTACTAAACAAACGAAGAGGTGAGACTAGTCCAGTGATAAAAGAGTTCTTCTCAGTAAAAAATGAAGCTTATGGGTATAACTAAAGGACCAGATCATCAGTCATCAATTGATATAACAGAGAATGTAGCATATAGTACATTGGAACAAACAATCATCACTCATAACTCCTCCAGTTTATGAAACAATAAATCAAGATAATAGTAAAACTACTGGTGTTTATGATGTATTAATGATTATATATGAGCTACTTTATTGTATTTCAGTATTTTTGTTGATTTGGTTAATTAACTAAGAGGGCTTGGCTGAAATTATTAAAATTTACATAGTGCTATTAGATATGTGTAAGCCATATAAGAAAGGAGACAATGTTATGTGTTCTTCACTACTATTGTTATTGTTCTTTAGTGGAAACAACGTTTTGAGTCAATATTAAATGTTATTACTGTTCCTGAGGACATTGGACAATGTTAATTCCTGTTGTGTCTGCTTTGGAGAATGCTGCTGAATATCCAGTTATTGTTAGGTCAATAGAAATACAGATGGTGCACAGAGGAGAACACGATGGTCAATATTGAGAGAATGGAACTCAAGATGTCTTCCTAAGTTTTCATGTAAATGAACTCCTTTAGCACCTTTTTTACTTTTTTGAAAACTCATAGTTAAAGGAAGGGAACTTTCCATACTAACCTGACTATATTGAAATTAACAATACATTTGATCATACTACTATTGGATGTGGTAGTGCTGAGTTTATAGTTTGGAAAATTTAATCTAAGAATATTGTGTGAGTCATTTAGAAAACACTTTTTATAAACAGAGGATCAATTTACACCAATTATTGACCACTTTTAGATCTACCTCTCCTTCGTAAAGAGACAGTTCCTCAGCCAATAATAGAGAACGCTATCTTTTCATTCAACATTGAGTCCACAATCAGGTTATCCTCTTCTAACCTCATTTAATGGTATTATAACAATGTGATCATTAGCCTAATAGTACTAATCCTAATGTATCAGTCTACCCATATATTATCTCTCATTGTCTCTCGCTCTCATTCTGGTAATTACAGTATGATAGTATCTAATGAAGGGGGTGACTCAACAGGATACTTTCATACTAGATGTACAATGTAAGTAGTATGTATGTCCCATACACATGTATAATATAATATATTATAATTTATTATTTTATGTTGTATGTTCATTATAGATGGTCCTGAAGGTATAAACACAGAGTGGACCAGTATATATCATGAATACTAATGATGTCATTATTACATCATATACTAATATTCGTGGCAATCGCGGTCCCTTTATCTAAATGGAATAAACGATGGAGGATCATCTTTATCATCAGGAGGAAGTTTAATATTGATATATTGGGTCAACTTATGATACATCAGTATTATTAAGTGATAATGGTCCATTATAACAATACACTAGAAAAACCACAGTAGTCAATACTTCTCTCTCCATTAGTAATATCATTGAACTAGTGGTAAGTTGGTAAAGTAAGTATTCTCTAATTCTTCATGTTAATTTACTCACTTATAGATCCTCCCACCAACCACGTAATGTGAGTATTGTATGGTAATCCAGGACCTACTACAGTTATCTAACATGGCATAATCCTGCTTCATTTAGGTACATCTCTACTCTCTCTATTTACAGTAATGTTAAATCCATCAAACTACTGGTTTAACAACTATAATGATCAACTATACTGCTACTAATATACAGATCATACCTTTATTAACAGTTTAATGGTAAACTGGTTTATATCCTAATACAGAATACTCTGTAATAGTGAGAGCTTATTCCACTCATAATGTACTAGGACTATTAGCTAGTAACTCTAGTACTGTTGTCATCTTTAACACTACATCACAGGTATGTAATGATCATATAATGTGGTTATTATCTTGTATTTAGCTCCTGAACTACAAAGTGTTATATTAACTAATGTTAATGTAATCTCACTGTGAAGTGGACATTTATACATACTGGAGGTATTCCATTAGATAACATCAGTATATCTTGTAGAAGTAAAGAAGGAACTAATATTAACTTATTATGTGAGTCTGAATGTACTGGACAGAGTATATCAGTAGGTCCAGTAACTGCTGGTTCTAACTATACCTGTATAATAACTACTACTACTAGTATTGGTAGTGATATGATGAATACAAACAGTATTATTGTTATCACTGGTAAGTACATATGTTAGTTATATCAACTATTGTATTATATATTATAGGTATTCCATCTCAAGCTATTATTAGTTCAGTATTAGGAGATCCTCCAGGTCAAGCTACACTTTATATTTATTACAATGTATTCTGTATAAACTGATGTGTCTACTTCCATACATTATTACTGTACTGGGTATTAACCAGACTATAGTCACTGTGATACCACAATCATCAGAGTTTAATGGAGTTAGTATAAATGCTTACTATTGAACTAGAACTAAGTCCAGAAGATATCAATTCACTGTTATATCTAGTAATGTATATGGGAATTCAGTACAATCAAAGAACTCTTCATTCATTACAGTATTACAAGTAAGTCATTTTAATACATTAAATATACGTAATGTCATATTAATTGTAGGACCATTCACTACCACAACAAGTCCCCAACCTACAGATAGAAGACCTAGTAGTAAGTTATGTATTACTATTGTTGTTCAACATTCTCTCATATATCTAGTATTAAGTGATGGAGTTATTGCTGGTATTTATTATTAGTATTGTATCTTACTAATATTAAATAATAATCGTTATCTAAACTATTGTGATAGTTTTAATATATAAGGTCAGTACTATATAGTATAGTGAGTTATACAATTTCCACTGTATGTGTGTTCCTACTAGTGTCCAGTACTAAACAAAGAAGAGGTGAGACTAGTCCAGTGATAAAGAGTTTTTTCTCTGTAAAAAATGAAGCTTATGGCATAACTAAAAGACCAGATCAACAGTCGTCAATTGATGTAACAGAGAATGTAGCATATAGTACATTGGAACACAAACATCACTCATAACCCTCCAGTTTATGAGACAATAAATCAAGATAATAGCAAAACTACTGGTGTTTACGATGATATTAATGATTATGTATGAGTATAAATAATCATAATTATTGTTAAACTTAAATATTTAGCTATACCTGATTATTATAGATTATGGTCATGTATACTGTTATACTCTAACATCAGGAAAGGTCAAGATATCTGTTTCTGATAACTACAATGGATCAGATTTGTGTGTTGTTAGATATTATAGCTCTAAGTATCGAATTACTTACTATACACTCAATTCTACAAATGAATTCACCTAAGTACAATGTGGACAACTTGGAATTTCTAAGTATAATATTGACATTATGTATATAGAGAGTGTAGCATAATAATGTCATGCAGTGGAGAACAACCATCACTCATCTTATAAACCTCTTAATTCCAGCTTACAAGGTAACAAATCGATGAGAGTGACATCTGAATGTGTTTTTATAGTTGTTTTGATGTTAACTAGTGGGTTTTTAACTTAAATGACATATTCCTTTGTTAAATGTCAGGATATGATTGTAGAAAATTGGACAATGCAAGTTATATGTACTTTTGTTCTGTTTCTTAATTTAAAACACCAACTACGTTTATCAACTGAAGTACATAGAGCTGAAACCCAGAGAGGGAGGACATACTAGCTTAGCTATAGTCCCTAATAGTATATTTGACAACACTAATGTTAGTATCATTTGTGGTGGGAGTTAACCATTCTTCTTGAGAACAGGAGGAGGAAAAAGAAATGATACTAACTCTAGTAAGGTCACATCTGCCAACATTCTTAAATCCTAACTACAATTTCTAATGTAATGCAGTTATAATATATCAGACAAGTTGTTATAACTATTGTTATGTAGAGTAGATCATAAATACCAATATGTCAGGTGAAGAGATGGTCTATGCAAAAGCAACACTAGATTATGGGGTGCCATTTGTATCAAAATTAAATGCAAGTTATGATTTACTTTTTAATGCTCATTATTTTTTCAATAACTTGGATTTACCAAACAATGCTTGATTTATTAAATAATGAAATGATTTACTAAATAATGCTGATTTATTAAATAAATAAAGAATTAAATCAAGAGTTATTTAATAAATAATGATCTATTTAATATATCATGATAATTTTCCAATTTTGATATAAACACGGCCCATACTATATCTATATATACTATGTGGTCTCATTCAAACATTATGGGTGTAAATTGGAATTGTTCCAATTATTATAAAGAACATAATTACTTTATCTGTACAACATGTACATGGTCCATTGAGGATACACAAGTAATAAGATCAATTTTGTTATTAAGTACACACACAAACAATATAATGTCAGGACATCCTTCTGTTACACAGTACAGTATACTTAAAGCATATATGAAATACATCTATTACACAGTACCAGTATACTTGATGCATATATAAAATACATCATTTACTGTCATTGTTTACTGTCACTCAATAATTAAATATATCTATGCACAGATAGCTAATTAATTTGGTTGTTCACATTTGTTCTTGTAGACCACAATTTTAGCTAAACAAATCAAAACAGCAATGCCATATCGTGTCAAGGAAATATACCAAATCTCAAGAGACAGTATTGGTAGACTCTTCAAAGGTTCTTTTAAGAGAGAAGACTGTGGAAATTAAAGTCATGGCATTGAAACAAACAATACAAGAGAGCTGGGAATTGTTCAAACTTACCTAAGGTGTGGGCTAAAGTCTCTCGAGCAAGCAACAGAAAATTGAAGCAAAGTAAGCATATTGTGGTAGTAGAGCAAGACTTGACCATGGAAGACCACTATTTTATAAAACGTGTTTACAAAGTTTTCTCTTCTACAAATAAAGATGAAAGCAAAAGACGCATACACTCTGTTGGAAACCTGCCTGAAAACAGCATCAAGTATTCCATTTTCAAGTGATTTCTTGAAAGCAATTTTGTTGCCAAACCTAAATTGTCTTTAAACTTAGCAATAGCTCTGTTGCGATTCATATCTGTAAATGAAAAGCTATCTCCAATTGGAATGGGCTGCTTTTATTAAACATCCATATAAATGAGCGATCATTAGCATTTTATGCTTGTGAATTTAGTGAAATCCGTGCCTTTGAGCTTCTTATTAAGCACGGAACCAATCCATTAGCTGAAGATCCTGTTGAACGGAAATACACTTCTTCACATAGCTGTCAAATGGAGTTCTGGATGTCTAAAAAATGATACTAGAATGGATGCATGAATCTTTACCACATCACACTCTTAGTGATTACTTAAGTAGACCAAATTGGGATAAAACAGCTTCACTTGAACTGAGACAATTTGTCCGTGAGCACTCCCAAAAAGTCTTCAGCAAAGCATATACACTTGTAAGCTTGTCTGCCGTTCCTTTGGTCGACTCTCCTCCAGCTCCAGAGTGTAGGTCACCAATTGAAGGAGGAGTAACACCATTAATGCTGGCCTGTAAAAGAGGAAACCTCCGTAGCTGTTTTTATTTATTAGTCGAAGGTGCTGATCCAATGTTAAAGACTTGGGATCTGGTGTGACACCACTTCACATAGCAAACATGTATGGGCAATGTTCCACTTGTTCAACTGTTGCTGGCATTTGATGCTGACACACAGGCTTGCAATAGAGATGGCATTACACCATTGAGTATTGTGCACCCACAGACGAGAAGAATGGAGAGGTGCTTTGAAGTGGTGAATAAAACAAATCAATTAAAGAATGCTAATACTTTAAAAGCCACAGCCACGATGGATGAAACAAAAGCCAATAGTCAGAGCTCAGTTCAAGATGGTGTCATTTTGTTGTCTTTAGATGGAGGAGGTACTCGTGGTATTATTTCTGCCTTTATCTGTTTAGCATGAGAAAAAAGATGAAAGTCCCTCTCAAAACCCTCAGTTAGATATAAGCCATTACTTCAATTGGTTTTCTGCAACAAGCATAGGAGCAATAACATCTATTTATCATGGCCTACAGTGAGTGCTCAGTTGCAGATGTCATAAAATTAATAGTCTTCTACAAAGACGATATATTTCCTGGTCGACGCATATACAGTCCCCAGTACCACTGATTACTTTAACCAAGAAATATGTGGGTGAAAAGCTTCTTGAAAATGTAACTAACCCCAAAGTTCTTGTTACTGTAACTCAAGCTGACATTAGTCCACCTCAGCTAATTTTCAGTGACAAACTATCGAAGAGATCTAGAGAATAAAAAACAATGGAAAGCTTGGGAAGCTATTCGAGCATCGACTGCAGCTCCAACATACTTCCATCTTTTGAAGGCAAGTATGTTGTGGTGGTGTGCTAGCTGTCAATCCTGTCTTGTATGGAATGTCAGATATTTCACCATTATGACAAACGAAAACTCAAGTTTGTACTCTCCCTTGGAACTGGTATGCTACCAACACAGCCAATTGAGAGCATTGATATAACACTGCCCAGGATTTCAACTAGTCTAATTGCTGATCTCAAAACAAACTTCAAGTTTTTTTCAGGATTACTAAACATTTTGACAGCAACTCACCAACATTGAAGGACCTAGTACACAAGCTCAGGACTGGTGTGAAGCTATTGGTGCTCGCTATCATCGTTTCTCTCCTTCTATTTCAAAGTATCTTTTCTTGGATACAACAGATGATATTGACATTGTGTCCATGCTTCTATGATACATACATATACTGTCTTGAGCACGACAAGACCTTGAAGATATTGCACAGTTTCTTGTAGAGCAAGGACCCCAAGAGATTGATTAAATACAAAAATAATATGTATGCAATATTAGTTCATCTGGTGTAATTTTATCATCAAAAATAGTTAGATTTTCACAGAAAACGTGAATATCACTACAAAAAAGGCAAAGCCATTGGTATAATTAATTCAATATAATAATTAATGCTTTAATTTGTGATTCTGTACAAGTTCATAGAGAAAATGTTATGTCTTTTTGAGTATTAACAACATGGATCGTAACAATATTCAAATTGGTATTAGGACTGAGTCACAAACTGACTAATAAGATATCACTACTGTGTGTGTGTTTTTTTCACTGGGATTTAGTTTTTGTGAAGAAACAAAATCTGTGAGAAATTACTTTTGCATTAATTTAATATGGCAGACAGGTAGCAATTGCAAAAATTTCTACCATGAATTATTGTGTTCACTAAAAAATGTGCATACATTAGAAAGAATCATTGATAACAATATGAGCTTACCATACTACATACTATCTATCATCTACTACATGTACACCATCACATCTGCTGGAATATTATAGGTAATATAAATACTATGTTACAATATGTTCATGAACTAGTAATGGCCCTAATGGGTCAACGTAACTATTATATTATGTCAGGAAAAACGAAAAAAAGGAAAAAAAATGATATATTTGAAACACTAATGTTCTAGTATAAGTAATAAAAGTACAACTGAAGACCAAATGGAACATA
>NW_024534023.1:0-55782 GCF_016097555.1 Gigantopelta aegis | reverse complement strand
ATCTCTAGTTAGGCAAGCTCCCCACACAGTCCTTTGTGACCATCAAATTGTCCCCTATCCATCTCCAGTGTCTCTTGATGAAGCAGTGGCCTTGCATCTGAAAGTCGAGGAAAAGGATTGGGCATCATTATGGGATGAAAGACCACATCAGTAAAATATATCACATCAACTTAATCACCAAATCTAAATATAAGTGATGTAATGTGAAATTATAAACGAAAAAATCATTTATAATAATCGCAGGTTTTTTCTTGTTTCTATTTTAAAAAGCTACAATATCATACCTTTTGAAGCAGTGATAAACTTGAATTTTCCTTCATCATATAATATCACTGAAATGTAAAACTGAACAACAGGTCGAGTGTGAACTGGACAACTAAGCGGGATTGTCGAAAGGTAAGGAGACAGCCATTAGTTACCATGCTGTTGGGTGTGGTTTGCACGCCAACGCCACGCCTCTTTTAATTAAGCGAAAAACGTTAAAAATAACAATAATAATAACAACAAACGTAATATTAAACAATAACTCTGATGACATTATAATGTATCTGGTCAAAAAATAGATGATAGAAATACCTTCAGCAAGATAAGAGATATAATTCAATTATCGGAATATTTCCAAGACACACACACACACACACACACACACACACACAATATTCAGTAATCGTAGGAGTACCAGAAGCAGAATATCGGAAATTATGGAAGTTGTATCCACTGCTTGGTGTGTATGGACTAGAGCGAGGAGTGAAGGATAGTGGTCTTCAGGAGAGGATGGTTTAAGAGAAGGAGGATGATTGACAGGATAAGAAGAGAGAGGATCTCTTGGGGTAAATTTTCTTTGTGTAGAGCTATAAGACTAAAAAAATAAAGAAAGAACTAAATTACAGAAAGACATTGCTAAGTTATTAATAATTCAATTATTGTTGTTCGATACAGTAAGTAGGTGTGGTCTCTTTCAAATATGCTTAGTTATTTGATAAACTTTTAGATGGCAAATGTATCACAAAATGTCTTCACTGAACTATCAGTTTTGCCTATGATATTTTGACACGGTTTTTGATAGATTACACTTCTTTTTGATTATTCTACTTTTATAGAAGGCAAGTTTGGCATCTGTTACAGAAAATGGGGCTGCTAAAGATCCTACAGTTTGTGAATTACGATTGTATAAAGTGCTGTACCAGAGTAAAACAAAAAACTACTGTAACCTTGGCCTAAACATATGCCACAGCAAAGTAATGTATGGATGAGATAGATAGATAGATAGACAGATGGATCAATAGTGACAAAGCCATAGATGAAAGGTTAGGACTTACTCTAACAGGATAATACACTCTTCTGGTAAGCTTTCCACTTGATCAGCATCTTCAAATCGTTAGGCTTAAGTGGAGCAAAGATGATGGGACTATAGCAATTTGAGGAACCAGCATTCTCAACACTACATAAATGACACCATATTGTTAAATCAGTAATATGTCCACTTTGTTTGTGAACAAATGTTAGTAATACAAACAAAACATGTTTTAAAATTGAATGTATACCTTGAGGAGAACTTGAACAGAGACCACTAACACTCTTCATTGTGAGATATAAATGATTGTTAGAGAAAAGTATATTATATATATTTTCATAACAACAACTTACAATAGCAGTATTACAGTTTATTCCAGTCTCTGAGGAGAAAAATAACACCATATAATGCAGTGCAAATGTTGTAAACATCTGAACATTGTCTATTTATGTAGAATCTATTATAAAAGGCATTGGAACCGCTCATTACTGAGGACATTAGTAAAAGTACAATGGTTAATTGAACTTTGCTTAGTACTAAACTCTAACAAGAGAGACTCTAAAAATAACAGGAATGGAGTGCATTACAAGCTGTTGATATATCAGAACCCATTATATAAAGTACAGTAATTGTATACTGACTGATATCCTGTAGACATCATAAACAAAGACTACTATGGACACAATTTCATAAGAAGTTAACAATAATATGGGGGAAAAATAGACAGCAAAGCAATTGAATAACAGATTACAATAATGATGAGACTTAAAAAATAAGCTGAGCTTTTGAGACCATCTGTTTATTCTCACTGTTCTGACATGATTCCAGCTTACTAAAAATAGAAAATAGAAAATGAGATTTATTAATAATCTTCTTCACTTAATTAAAACTTGTCATTTAGATATTAAAAAGTGAAAGTTATCATTATTCATCTTTTCCTATTAAAGAATGTGATAAAACTATAGTATGATTATCTTTAAAGGGAGTACAATCTGAACTATACTAAGTCATAACGGTTTGTGATAACAGATAGATGAATGTACATCAACCACACTCATAAATCATAGATATAACATGGACAGGAGGACGTGAATGCTCTTAAAAACCTAAGTGTGGTTATATGTATAGCAGAGAACACATACCAACAAATATAGATGACAGTCACAAGAAAAGAGTGGACAATAATAGCTGAGAAGTTGAAAATATTAACCACTGTGGTCCTATTGGAGAGAAGGCACAAGTGTTATTCTTGTACAAATGATTCCGCATATTCAACTTACTGGTGCATTCATGAGATTCATCAGATGCTGAGGCAGCTGCCCAACAAACACTCCAGTAAAAGTGAGGGCAAGTACAATTACTAGAGGGATGCACCACTAGGAAGAAAGTGATATAACACAATATTATATTATGATCTTTAGAACAGATAATACTCACTAGAGAAATAATAATTCTTTCTTTAATAATCTGAAAGCCCGAATAATAATAATTTAACCAAATAGAAGAAGCTGGAGAGAGAGAGGGGAGACAGAGAGATTAATAACATATATAAGCTTCCTTTCAACTTGGGCACCTCTTATGGTTAATGGTTTACACAAATAGACAATAGCTTCACTTTCAACAACAGCCCTGCTGTCTCCAGTAGCATTACTTACATGACAGCAATGCATATTATACATAATTACAAGTACAGTAACAACATTAGTACATTATTTCACTTCTATAGTTTGAATTAGACTACTACATACGCAAAAGGCTTACCTGCACAGCAACCAATAGTAATAGTAATAAAATCCAATTGTACTTTTGAAACATATGCTGTGTGTACATCCTGTAGGTATCATGTGACAGTCACATGATGAAAAAGAGCTGTCAACTTACATTATGGGGTAATGATGATTCCAGTAAGAGAATGAAGTATTGTACATATGTTTATTTTTATAACAATGGTATTGTAAAATCTGTGAGTATATAGAAAACAAGAGGTTAATTTGTTATAAACAGAAAACCTTTAATATGTACCATGACATTCAAATATAGCTCAGTTATGAGGTTTATGGTCTTGACATCACTTAAACCACAATAGTCTTGTAAATTGCTGTTACCGTGGTGACAGTTTGTTTTGATCAACAATGCTGTCAAATTTATTAGACCAATTAAAACATTGTCATTTTATTGGTATGTTGTGACCTAAAGCCACTCACTTAAAGCCAATTTGTCCTGAGGACATCCCATACGTTTGTAAGTATAGATACAAACAGTAGAGATAGGGCAATAAAGTTGTTCTAAAGAACATTATAAAATTTCCTTGAAGGTTTCATTCTTTAATTAAAACTATGACTTTATAGGGATATTAGTCGCCAATCTTCATTGTTAGTCAAACGGTAATTTGTGGGATCTCTCTATAACAATATTTAGAAGTCTAAGAAACTAATATAAAGGTCTTTAATTGAACGATAAGTGTTATAAGTATAATTGGAATTCTGTATGAGAGGTTCTACTATATTAGACTACCTTCAACAAACTTACCCGAGCTATAAAGTAGGCCTGCAGTTAGTACCAATAAGTCCTAGCAAAAACACCAATCCTAAAAGGTCACAATATGACTAATATATTGTATGATGATGATGTCAGCATGTTTATTTCATGACCTGTCAATCTACACATTATAGTGTATAATGAAAAGTAAACAAAGTCTATTACATAATATGCTTAATAAAGAATTTCACGTCAGCACACAAAATGAGGTCATTTATCTGTCCATTGAAGATTATACACATATACATCTATTTTAACAAGTTATTATATATATAATAAGTGTGAAAATTAGAACAAGTAATCAAAAATGGAATTCTTGCATCATGCTAGTTTCTGTTGGCCCAATAACAGAGAAAACAACTTACATAAACATATTTTTCCTGTGAATTGGCAACGCATATAAAAAATAATCAAGACAGGTCGTCTATTTTGGTTGAACGAACATCTTATAAAAGTCTGTTACCACAATAGTCAATAATAAATATAATCTTTATAACGTTTGACGTAGACGTTCTCCTTACCTGATGCAAACATAAGTATCCATCCTTTGTAACATGCTGTAGCCTCCATAAGAATGGAGACGACATGTTGTTAGGGAAGACATTGTAGGTAGATGTCCACGCCGAAGTATGTCAATTATTTTTTAAAGGCGTACTATAATATAGTATTGTTTTTGCTAGTACTAACCACAATCAGCAGATCAAAAGACATGTCTAACAATTATAAGAAAAATGCCACACCTATGATAATAACTAGTCACGTTCACAAAATTACGAGAATATACGTAGTACAATTCCGTGTTATGTGTACATGTACATGTTTGGCTGTGATACCAAGGAAAGGCATTTAGTCCCTAATATAGTCTGCAAATAGCTCACCTTTGATAGAAAACTGATATACATGAATTTTACTAGAGAGGTAAATTATTTTAATAATATAAATATTAAAACACATAAAAAATCAAAATAATAATACTACTAAAAAAAATTATTACTGGCTGGTGATCACATTTGCCATTATTAACAGGAACTCTATGAATTCTTTTCTTCTAAATATTTCAATAAATGTAGCAAATGTTTGAAGTGATTGTTGATAAGTGAAATTTCTTTGATTACAATATATTTAATTCATCAATGTAAGCTGAAGACCAGAGCTAAATAAAATGAATTTGAATTTTAAACTTGGACACACAATAGTTAACTTTTACTTCTCTTATTCTCAATTCTACAGCTTACCTCAAGTTCACATATCTTGTCAGAAAGCTTCCAATTCTTCTCTAACAATTCTTTCTCTACTCTTTTCCAGTATTAGAGACTGACTGGTTACTATATTGAAATATAACAAAATGTATTACATGCAATGATAACTGCACCCATCATATTAGTAATTGTTGTCTCAAGTTGTTTATAAATGGAGGCAAACTGCATGTTGGTATCATTATCCTCTGTGATGTAAGTAGTGCCTCACTCTCCATTATTTCATCCACCATTTGTTCATCTTCATTTCCTGCTATTTGATTCATCTATTACAGAGTCTCCCTCTGAATGAGTCATTATTGTCTTTCCACTCATGACTTCCTTAGGTTCTTCGGGGTTGTTTGAGATGGTCAGGACAGAAGCTAGAGACAAGTTGCTCAGTGATTTAAACTCTGATTCAATTCTTGTATCATTTAGTGAAGGCTCATTAAAAGAATCTGTTGGCATTGCTCCTGTTGTTGATCTGTAACTGAGATGCAGTTTTGACTATTCTCATGTTAATCTCTTTGGTGCTTTGATCCTTTTTTCCAATGTCAATTTAGCTGGTATCATTTTTCTTCAACTGACTTAATAGTTCTTCGTGTGTGGGCGGCCCACAGAAGTGATAATGCTTACGGACAAATTACAAAAGGAGATATGACACAAATTGCAATACAATGAAGTGTCTCATCTGGCAAAGATTCTTCCAATTGACGTTGTCAACCAAAAATGGAGAGATCGGATTTGCTAGAAAAGACCTATTAAATTATAACACTTTTATAATATTTATATTTGAGTAGACAAGTTTTAAATAAAATTCATTTTAACAAGTATTTCATCTGTTAATCTGTTGATAATTGAACCATGTAATAGTTCATCATAATTATTATATGAATAACTTAGTACTTATTAATAATTGCTGTAAGTTACCTTGACATTTTCTCCATAGGTAATCTTTAATTCACATTAAATCGTTGCTGATCTTCAGTAGCTTTAATTTGATAATCCTAAGCATTAAATTAATTATGTAATAACTATAACTATTAATTTATCTAACATCTTTCAATTTCCTTTGTAAGTGATCCCCAAATTTTGTCCCAATTTTTTAGGACACTTGTTGCATAGATAATTCACCAGTGGCAGCTAAAGATTGATTCTCACGCACAAAAGCACCATAACTAACAGTGAGAGATAGAGATGCAGTAATAAGTTTATAAGTTCTCTCTCTCTCTCTCTCTCTCTCTCCTCTCTCTCTCTCAGCTCTCTCTCTCTCTCTCTCTTCTCCTGCTCTCTCCTCTCTCTATCTATCATCCTCTCCTCTCTCAAGAAGTACCTTGTGAGAGGAGGTGAGGAGGTTTTAATAATTCTAGCTCAGTTTTTCTTTTCTTTCCCTTAGTCCAACCTCCGCCATGTTTTCGTTTATCTACAAATAATTTAAGTGGTTTTTTAACAGTTTTGACTTACTCTTTTTGTTGGTAAAGTTTTTTATCTGATGATCTACCCATTTCTATGGAGACAATTGGTACTGCTTGATATTTATTTTTAGCAGTACTATGTTTGTCAGTAGATGATCCACTGTAGTTGTTGTCATGGAAATTCTCTCTAAGTTCCTTTACTGTTGTTTTCCTTAGAGCCTTGTGGAGTGATAGTTCTAGTAGGGGAAGTATCAGGTGATGAATTTTGGGACTAGGTAACAAAGATGGAGGCTGAGATGAGTTGATGTGGCCGTGTTTGGAGGGATAACTAAAGCTAATAATGGAAAAGTGGTTGGGAGTTGAAGGAGAAGACACAGGCACACTTTTAGAGGTTGTACTTTTCTGATGAGAAAGTCTCGTAGTTTTGTCCTAGTAAGAGCGGGACATATTGTTTTTGTGGCAGTTCTTTCGTTGTCCAACAACTACTTTGTACATCAGCTTTTTGTCTTATCTCGTCTTTTTTAATAGGAGATGTTACAAGTTCAGGAATTGGGTGTGGCTTTACCCATATCATGTCTTGACTTTTGTGAGTGGTTCCTTGGTAGCAATTGTATTGATTGGAGTTACAGTCCCTATAGAGATACTTGTATTTAGGCTTGGAGAAGGTTGACCATTTAAGTGACCATAAGATCTTCGTTGCATCGAAGGGAAGAAGGACTTTCGCTTGTAGGAGTCCCCCGAAGTTGAAGATGAGGTTTCAGTCATTTGAATTAAGTGTCATCTACCAATAACCTCAATATCTCTTCATCATTACCTTCATCCTCTTCCAAAATAGATATATGGCATTTCCTGTGATATTTGGTCTTAAGTCCACTGCATAGAATTATAACACAAAGACATTAAGTGAATCAAGTAATATACTAACCTTTAAATATGTCTAGTAATTTTTAAAATGATTTATTTAAGCCACACTAATTCATTCTAGTTGTGTTGAAACTTGATACATAACAAATTTAGCAGTTATTATGAGTATCTAAATTGCACACAATTAATAGCAGGTTTAAGGTACTGTTGTTAAATTAGGTATAATTTTTTCTCAATGTCATTTTACTGTTAATTTGCTGTTTAAGTATATTTAAAAGGGCATTGAGGAATTAATATTTACCAGAAGCCAAGGTGATGCACTTAGAAGCTCCACAGTTGAATGAACATGGGGTAAGAGGTGTTGTCATCTGAAGAATACCAGTCGTTCCTTCATCGTGAAGTGGTAACTCGTCCACGGGAATGACTCCGTGGAAGGACAGTACAGTTCGTATATCATTTATAAAGTTGATCTGTTGGTTTAGATAATTTGAGAATGGTATAGATATTATCATCTATGAATTACTTACCGCCGGTTCTAAATTGATGCCAAAAAGATCTTTTTCTGGAACAAGTGACCAAAAAGGTTCATCCAAAATGTTCCCATCTACCATAGTGACCTGTGCCCATGTAAGATAAGATTCTTATTAGAACTAGCCATTAGCAGCATTTTGTGCCACACCTCTTTTAATTAATAGATACATGGGAGTGAATGGGCTTTGGCAGGATTCTGTCCATGCTGGGCAGCTTTGTTCCTTAGAAGAGTTAAAACGGCAAACGTTTGGCTGTTGACCTCAGTTGCTGGATATGAATCATGTCAGACTAAAGGGCTTGCTGAGGCTGTACAAAAACCATACTTACGTAACCTGTTTTTCCGGTTATTGAACTTGTATGTTTGAAGTGGGTGCAAATGGGTGTTTGTCATTGATGGTGTATGCTACTTCAATGAAATGGGCCACTATGGATCAGAGGATGTCAAGTGTTCCCTATGGAAGAGGTGGAGCTAGAAAAACTGGTGTCCCGACATCAGCTTAATCAGAAGTGAAAGAGGTATTAAATGAAAATAGGTACTTTTTTGCAACTGGTTGTGTCTAATGTGATATGGCCAGTTGCAGGCTGCCTTCTGTAAGGAATTGACACACATTTCTTTAGTTTGGCTAAGAGAAATGACAAAAAATATCACATCAATAGCTATTTATTTATTGATGTTTGCAACATTGATTATAAGTATTTGCATGGCAAGCCATACTCATGGGAATGATAAGGTGATGATTACCAAATATTCAATTTACTGTTAGCAAAGAATCTTTATGGCTTCCTGTACCTTATTTTGCTAATTTAATATATAATTGTGTTTTAAATTTAACTCTTTTTTGTTCATAATAATTAAACAATAGTGTTGTGAGCTGCTTGAAGCAGGTGAGTACCATACATAAAAAGTAGAGGAGAAGCCGAGTCTCTGTGTGCTCTTATAAATAAAGAAGGAGTATGTTAACATGTTATTTTATCTACTTACTGATTAGATCATTCTCCAGTATGTTGATGGTGTTATTACTGATGATAGTGATGCACTGTTATATGGAGCTACTGTTGTCTACAGACAATTGTCCATCAAAAAAGTTTGTATTAAAATATCACACACTTTAATTATATTTGTGTCAATATGACAGGATGTCCATTTTGAGAAGTATACTATAAACAAATTAGTAGCATTTTAGGTAAATAAGTAAATAGTGAATGACCTTTTATAAACATATTTTGTAGGTTTTAGTAGAGATGATTTGGTAAAAATGAGTGTCCTTCTTGGCTGTGACTATCTTCCTTGTGTTGTCCCAGGATTTGGTAAAGAAAATACATTGAAGATTATTAAGGAAAACAAGAGATTGCTAGAGATACTTTTAAAGGAAAGCATATAGAATTAACTGAATTAGGAAAGACATGAAATAACAAGAAAATTTATTGAGTGAGCCTCTATTGTTCGCACGATTTATTATAATCAAACTTGTTTTACATTTAGTAAGGCAATGGATATACCTCATTTCTTTGACAAAGATGTAAGTTGCTACTGCAATCTCTTGCTTTGGATATTTATTATTTGTTTTTTTAGGCAGCTGTTATCAATGAGTATCTTCACCCCAACGAGACATTACCACATGATCCAACTTGTCTCTTTCAATGGGAGAATGCCCAATATCACTGGCTTACAGGTATATTATACGTGGTGCTTAGTGTTAGATAACATTGAACACTGTTACTAGTCAAATTGTATAGGATGTTTTGCATAAGGAATTAGCATGGGACTTCCATTATGCACTAGACAAAATAGTTACACTATTAAACTTATTGGGTATTGTGTCAAAGAAGACAAAAGAAAAATGTGGTCTGATATTAGACCTCAAAAAATATTGGCAAGTCGAGTAAGACATTTTATTCCACATACGAGGTAGAATGGTGCACGACATTGCCATCACATGTGACAAAGAGTCACCTTGGATCTTTAAGACTTAGAAAAAAGCTGATGTAGTAAGATACCTTTGTTATAACTCTTGTTCATTATATTCTTCAGTTGTTTAGAACTTGCTATCAGACTGTGTACTGAATTTGAAGAGCAGAAAGCAACAGAGACAACGAAAAAACCGAAGAAGAAGAGCCAAAAAAGTATATTATGCATGTATCATTTAAGTCATCATTCATCTTTAGTTTTAGAACCTAACGAGGTTAGCGGAAGTTGATACGATTGAGTGTTCAAGTCACATGTTGTCATTGGATATACCAGGTATATTATACAAGGAATGCAATGCAATTATATGGAGGTGTGTAGTCTACAAAAATCAGTGTGAACTACACTTTAAACTTTACACTACAAAATTTGCACATTACTAAGTAGTTAGTAACGTAACTATTTCGTCCATGACATTCCATAACATTTATGGACCTGTAGTATTACAGTAACTATCTAATTATAATAGACTTGTGTATTATATGGGAATTGAACTTTAAACTTTATATTGCAGAATATGTACATTACTAAGTAGTTTAGTAACATAGCTATTTTCATCTATACCTCCATGAGTTTGTGTAATATTACATAATTCATCAACAACATGCACATTTTCCTTAATAGGATTACTGCAAAATCACATCACTTTATACAAAGCTAGACAAACTGTCGACAGATTCATTATCACTTCATACAACTTCTCTTATCTCTCCGTTTTTCTATAAGCCCAAGTCCTTTGTCCTTTGTTCAAAACTGCATCAATAAAGATGCAAGCTCTTCTCCTTCGAGAAAGAGACCCAGTCCATCAAAGACATCAATAACAACACCTGAAAAGAGAATGGAATATAACCCTATCATCTGATGAGGAAGAAGTTCTTCCTTTGATGGAAAGACTCAAAATGTCATCACCACTAAAACCACACATGAAAGGAAGTGATGTGAAATGTAAACGAAGGATTTGGGGCAGCAGTGAGTGTCCAATTGAAATTAGTGACTAACAAGCCATGAAAATGTTGAGTTGAGTTATGAATATAGTTATAGAATTGCATGCATCATTGTCTATGAATGGACTTGACAGTGCATGCTTGTATTGTCTTTTTACTTGACAATTCTGTTGAAGGTACTTATATCTACTAGTAGCTTAAGTACGCAAGATTTACTGTAATTATAACAAGTTTGTTTTTTACATTATTTTATTAACAATTTGACTTTTTCTTATTGCAAAGAAATATCAGAGAGAATAAGAGTAGTCTTTAAGATAAGTGTGAAAGAAAGAAGAAAGAAAATCTTTAAATGAGACAATGGTTAATATATGACTTCTTAGTTAACAAAACTTCTGGTTCATTTTGGCAAGCAAAATGAAGAGTACTAAGGTAAGTTTTTAGTCTCTCAACACAAATTGTACCAGCAGTCATATGATCACTTACAAAGATAGGATATGGATAGTCTATGCCAATAATACAGCCACTTTCTCTTTGAACTTCGATAGGAGCTGTCCAAGGACAATATATGTACTCACTTGGATATTTTTTAGTTCTGGTATGTAATGACGTACATGCGTCCATTTGGGTCTAGTTGTTGGCCGAAACTGATTGGACAATAGTGCTCAATGGGGCCAGTAATAAAAGCAGAAGAACTGCTTTTCATCCACAACCACAGCTTACGGATGATTCGTAATCTAACATATACATCTCAAATGTGTCCTTTCCTTTGACCCACGTTATCCAAAGATCTCCTCTTGTCAGGAATGTTGCAATTGATTCCCTGAAGCAAAAAATAATATCAAGTAATACAGCAATTTATTTTACAAAAAAAAAAAACATGCTGTGGAATTTAGACTGATTTAAAACTTATAAAGTCCAATCAGAGTATACTCTGATAAGTACTGAAGCCGAGAGTGGACATCCACCTATACTACTTTTTATATTGTTCCTAGACCTACCACAAATTTTCTTAAACTCTAAAGTGCAAGTAGTAAGTTTTGGGTTTGAGGATAGGGTCTAGGAATAGTAAATGAAAGGCATAGTAACTTAGAAAGTAGAATAGATGTCTATCTTTGATGACCGCTTCCTTCTATAGATAGGAATCACTATGTTAAATGTCAGCATTTGATTGGTGACATGTGTGTTTACAGCATTATATTAGCACGCAATATGTATTATAAGATTATGTAACATTACTCAATCATGAGTGCTAAGGGTATTACGTAATATAAATATTATATAATATATTACATATACGCAGTAATCCCATGTGTACAATACAGTACAATACAGTCTGAAGTGCCTTGTAATTTAGTAATCTGTGTAAGATAGGGTTTTCTTAGGCGCTATGCTCCTCTGCACTTGCTATCTATTATGCTAACCTTAAACAATGATGTATCCAGCCTTCTTGTAGCATTTGTCTCACTGCAGCATCAATCCATGGATAACTGTACATCCTTTTTTCCATCTCATTAATAAATTGTTATCCATCTCCCATGGCCATAGCAATACAGAAGGATTGTTCCTGTCGCAATCAAAATTTGGCACTTGTTGTGCTACGAGAAAATAAAATTCACGTTGTAATAGTTTTGATGCTATTTCCCTCGCTAGCTTCTCTTTTGAGGTATCTGTGATAGCCAGCTCACGTGCATAATGCCACAGATACCGAACTGATAAACAACCAAATCTTATATAAGGACTCAATGAAGTCTTGTCAAACAAAGTGGTCAACTGGATCACGAAATGGCTTGCTACGAACTTTAACATACGTTTGCAATCTGTTGAGAGCTTCTGTCTCACCTCCACGCCAAGGGTTGGTCCCTAAAGTTGCATTAGGAAATCCTAATGTCTCTAAGTTGGAATCAGTATTTTTGAGTGATAATATAAGGTGTATTGTCTTCCTCAACAAACTGATCTTGTTTTGGGACCCAATAGGCAACTTTGGACTACCCAATTTGGTTAGGATTTCACGGAAAACTTTAAAAGTGATTACAGGTTTGTTACCCCCCGTTATTGTTGGCTTTGAGGATATCAATATGATTATATAGAGTGTGAGAATGGAAACTTTCAACTTTAATATCCATACTGCTGGCCCTTTGGTTGATAGTCATTTCCTCTACATAGCTATGAGGCTCTTGACTTTTTTGATATGTAAAGATGCTTCACGTCCCACTGACTACAGAGATTGGCAAGTACTGAAGTTGTTTGGCCTTTTGCAACATATAATCGAGAACCAAACATCTCCAGCTGCCTATGTATATTGTGCAAACACTCAAGGAGAAATCGCCATCGATTGACGCCAAATCTCTTGTCACCTGTTGCACACCACGTATCAATGATGAATACAGCACGAAAACGGGTGTTTGGATTATTGAGTGCTGCCATTAATGCTGGATTTTATCATGTAAACGTAAAGCACACATTCTAAACCAATGGAGGCTTGTGGAGGCAGGTACATCAGTGCAGCTGGATGAATTGGATGGAGAGGAAGAGATAGATGCTGAATAGGGAGAAATAGAACCAAGGACAAAGAACCGAATGTATCATCTTCAGAGGCAGAAACATCGCTGTCAGAATCTAGAGGACGGATTACAATGATCGTATTACAGATGTATTATTATGACAGTACGTATTACCTTGATCGGCAAATAGTCTTCGCGTGGATCTAGACTGCTTCGAGAAACAAGTCGTCTTCTTCAGAAAAAAACTCTGTTCCTTGCTCGGTCTCCCATCATTAAACTCATTTCGGACACAAATAGGATGAAGGTCAGGTATTGTACATATATCACGTTTTACGCCTTTCAGCATGCGCACATTTTTTCTGCTTGCTTAGATTGCGCGTGCACTCTTATCTTTATATACACACGTGACGTAGTGGTTTTACAATTATAGGGGGTAAGAATTATAATAAGCGAATTTTCAGCTTTTATACATATCCTAGCGTTTGCTTTTAATCTGTTGTACTTATTCAACCTTATAGCCACCTCTAAATTACATTTATATACATACATATGTACATTTTACTTTTAATATTCGTTAACACTACATAGGTGTTAGTTAGGTATTATTAAGATAGCAGCATATAAAAAATCATGTTAGGTTAAAATTGACGCTATACTATTAAAGTTGAATTTTTGTCTTGATCGTTGAACAATTGATGACTGTAAGCATCTAACTGGTTAACTTCTGCTTGATCAGTTTTTCCAATTTACGAGTGTCTTCAGCAAATTTACGGATGCCCTCAGATAATTTCTCAGTAGCCATTTGATCTTCATTCAATTCCCAACGAAATTGCGCTTCATTCAAGGTTATCTTCTCCATATCTGATGTACGAGCTAATAAAAAAAGGAACAAAAGATGTCTTATTACAATATGTCATTATAACAATATACCGGCTTCTATGGAGAGCTTCTGAGAAACAGTTTCCTTTGAATTTTTCAACTCCTCCAAGAGCTTAGGCCTGAAAGGAACCACACATTATAATTACATGTCTGTGTTGATAAAGTTATGCAACAATACATCATCACTATGAGTATAATTAAATGATGTCTCTTTGAAGACTAATTCAATATTATGTTCATTTGTTGTCCTTTATATCTATAATGATATTGCAACTAATCTTTGCACAAATCAACAATTGACAACATCCAAATTATGTTGAAATATATAATGATTAATTTTATATACATAACAATGAAATTATGCAAAAATAACTATTACATAATGCAGCATAATTATTTATATAACATTAATGTTGTTGAGGTATACTATTAGTTTGCACCACCAACACGCTACAGGCTATAAATGATTACTCAACATTATGTAACAGGAAAGTCATCGGCATGATAATAAAGCAACTATAATTAAACATGTGAGAACTACCATCAACAAAAGTCATAGTAACCTTTGAACAAGAATTTTGGCTACTAGAGCGGGTCTCAGAATGGCATCTTCTATAACTGTGAATGTTATATTGGTCAAGTTATAATACCTACAAAAATTTTTAATTGAGAAAGAATGGCAGTTGTGTTGTGATATGTAACCTTCACAAAGTATTAAGCCTTCTAGAAGTAGCTGAAAATTAATTTAAAATATTCCATTTTACTGAAAATCTTCTCGTTTCATTTTTTCTCTTATATGCAATAAATTAATGATACAAATGCAATACAAAAAGAGACAATATCTATAAAAATCACTAATCATTTATAGTATTCAAGTAAATTATTCTGAACCAGTTCTTTTTTACTATAACATTAGTTTGATTAGCCATACTTTAAAGTTAACTTTTTTGCAGTAATTGTTAAGAATAAAAGGAATGTAGTTTATTTGGTATATAACTTCAAGGAATTAGTCAATAAACTATAAAAATTATACTAATGAGTATACATTTCAATATATGGATTGAAAAAAAAAATTGGATTTAATATCTTATAAATAACTATTAATAATATTATCAGTCATTTATGATTTTTACCTTCAGTCAATTATTACATGTGCTTCAAGTTATAGTTTATTAAAATTAATACCACAAGTTTAGATTGTTAAATAATACACCCACTTATATTAATTATTTAACAAAACAATTGCATAATAATAAATAATAAGTTATCAAGCAGCATTGTATAGGTACAAGAGTGAATAAAATATGTTACTTCTTATTACCTAATACTATAGAGGTGGCAGGTGCTTTTAGTAAGACACAGGTAGTACATTATATTCACATCCTATATAAACTTTACAACATACTAGGAGGTGTATTCAGACATAATATGGTTTAGAGCACACGCTTTTAGCTAAAATTGGTTCACTTAAGATTATGTAACATCATGTTATTGGCATAGACTAATTCAATATTAAGTCATTTGTTGTCCTTTATATCTATAATGATATTGCAACTAATCTTTGCACAAATCAACAATGACAACATCCAAAATTATGTTGAAATATATAATGATTAATTTTATATACATAACAATGAAATTATCCAAAAATAACTATTACATAATGCAGCATAATTATTTATATAACATTAATGTTGTTGAAGGTATACTATTAGTTTGCACCACCAACACGCTACAGGCTATAAATGATTACTCAACATTATGTAACAGGAAAGTCATCGGCATGATAATAAAGCAACTATAATTAAACATGTGAGAACTACCATCAACAAAAGTCATAGTAACCTTTGAACAAGAATTTGGGCTACTAAAGCGGCTCTCAGAATGGCATCTTCTATAACTGTGAATGTTATATTGGTCAAGTTATAATACCTACAAAAAATATTTTATTGAGAAAGAATGGCAGTTGTGTTGTGATATGTAACCTTTAATATACACACAAAGTATTAAGCCTTCTAGAAGTAGCTGAAAATTAATTTAAAATATTCCATTTTAATTGAAAATCTTCTCATTTCATTTTTCTCTTATATGCAATAATTAATGATACAAATGCAATACAAAAAGAGACAATATCTATAAAAATCACTAATCATTTATAGTATTCAAGTAAATTATTCTGAACCAGTTCTTTTTACTATAACATTAGTTTGATTAGCCATACTTTAAAGTTAACTTTTTTGCAGTAATTGTTAAGAATAAAAGGAAATGTAGTTTATTTGGTATATAACTTCAAGGAATTAGTCAATAAACTATAAAAATTATACTAATGAGTATACATTTCAATATATGGATTGAAAAAAAAATTGATTTAATATCTTATTAAATAACTATTAATAATATTTTATCAGTCATTTATGATTTTTACCTTCAGTCAAAAAATATTACATGTGCTTCAAGTTATAGTTTATTAAAATTAAACCACAAGTTTAGATTGTTAAATAATACACCCACTTATATAATTATTTAACAAAACAATTGCATAATAATAAATAATAAGTTATCAAGCAGCATTGTATAGGTACAAGAGTGAATAAAATATGTTACTTCTTATTACCTAATACTATAGAGGTGGCAGGTGCTTTTAGTAAGACACAGGTAGTACCTTATATTCACATACTATATAAACTTTACAACATATTAGGAGGTGTATTCAACGTAATATGGTTTAGAGCACACACTCTTAGCTAAAATTGGTTACTTAAGCTTATGTAACATCATGTTATTGGCATAGTTTACTGTAATGTCGGGTAACTTTGAGCTCATTTTATAGGAATCTTGTAACATGACTCGACTGTTCCAACAATAACATTGTCAAAAGCCACAACAACACTTTGTAACATTAATATTGTAATATTTAACAATACTATCATTAGTACTGAATTGATTGGAAAGTTTTTTTTTTATGTAACACCATAAAACTTAGTCAGTCCCTACATGTTCTGCTTGCTACTAGAACTCTAATAAACACTTTTGTTCAATCATGTCAATTAGCGCTCCTATTTTGGTCACAGGAATAAGTTACACCAAATACCATAGTCATGTAATGTTATTAGCAGATAAGAAACTTATTTAACAATTCTTAAGTGAAAATACTGAAAATTAGTGACAGAATAAAGTGCATGCATCAAAAAGTTAGTAACTACATCACATGTACCATCACAATCGGTAGTTGGATGTATGTTCACTACTCAAACTAGTTATATCATAATCAAATATATAGTTTATACACCCAACTGTATTATAACTCATAGATTTCATAGATGATATGGGATGTGATAGCACACACGTGTGTCAAAACTTGTCATCATTAATGGAAAATTTGCTTACTAAAGACTCTCTGAATGGCATCTTTCTATAATTGTTATATTAAGAATATTTGATTGAGAAAGAATGACAGATGTATTGCGTTATGTAATCTTCATACACACAAAGTATTAAACCTTCTAGAAGTATCTGTAAATTAATACATTCAAACTATAATACTGATAGTTTGGGGTTAATATTACTTTTAAACTGAAAATCTTCTCATTTCATTTTTCTCTTATATGCAATAATTAATGATACAAATGCAATACAAAAAGAGACAATATCTATAAAAATCACTAATCATTTATAGTATTCAAGTAAATTATTCTGAACCAGTTCTTTTTACTATAACATTAGTTTGATTAGCCATACTTTAAAGTTAACTTTTTTGCAATAATTGTTAAGAATAAAAGGAAATGTAGTTTATTTGGTATATAACTTCAAGGAATTAGTCAATAAACTATAAAATTATACTATTAAGTATACATTTCAATATATGGATTGAAAAAAAATTGGATTTAATATCTTATAAATAACTATTAATAATATTATCAGTCATTTATGATTTTTACCTTCAGTCAATTATTACATGTGCTTCAAGTTATAGTTTATTAAAATTAATACCACAAGTTTAGATTGTTAAATAATACACCCACTTATATTAATTATTTAACAAAACAATTGCATAATAATAAATAATAAGTTATCAAGCAGCATTGTATAGGTACAAGAGTGAATAAAATATGTTACTTCTTATTACCTAATACTATAGAGGTGGCAGGTGCTTTTAGTAAGACACAGGTAGTACATTATATTCACATACTATATAAACTTTACAACATACTAGGAGGTGTATTCAGACGTAATATGGTTTAGAGCACACACTCTTAGCTAAAATTGGTTACTTAAGCTTATGTAACATCATGTTATTGGCATAGTTTACTGTAATGTCGGGTAACTTTGAGCTTCATTTTATAGGAATCTTGTAACATGACTCGACTGTTCCGACAATAACATTGTCAAAAGCCACAACAACACTTTGTAACATTAATATTGTATATTTAACAATACTATCATTTGTACTGGATTGGAAAGTTTTTATGTAACACCATAAACTTAGTCAGTCCCTACATGTTCTGTATGCTACTAGAACCTCTAATAAACACTTTTGTTCAATCATGTCAATTAGCACTCCTATAGTGAAAAATACTGCAAATTAATGACAGAGAAAAGTGCATATACTAAAAAACTAGTAACAATATCACGTGTACCATCACAATCAGTCGTTGGATGTATGTTCACTACTCAAACTAGTTATATCATAATCAATAACTATAGCTTATAGACCCAGCTGTATTATAACGACCCACAGATTTCATAGAATGTGATCATTAGCACACAACAGACTTGGCATGATTACCTAACATTTTGTAAGAGCAATGTCTTCTATGTACCATACCACGTCACAAGCTTGCAATGATTATTCAAGATTTTATAACAGTTACCTTGCTGGTCACGATAGAATTACACATAGATCCATAAACAACGTCGGGTAACCTTTGAACAGGTCATTTCTATCTGTTCGAGCCAAATTCCATAACTACAACCTCATTCCATCATTATATAAAGATAACATACAATAATCAATTTTATTAATTTAAAAGTGGTTGAAAATTGATAAGAAGAATAAGATCATAATCTCATAAGATAATTGTAGTTGTTATTTTAATTTACACTAACTCATAAAAGTCATACATAACTACAATATATTTTAAGAGAACTATTATTTTAATCTATTACGTAGAAGACTTTTCTATGTATATAACAATAAGCTCCTGATTCAGACTTCAGAGGAATATACTATCTAATGTAATATAGCTATAATACTAAATAACTTCTTATTGAGCTTACTACTTGTTAATGGGAGATATGAAAACAAAAACTAACCAATTCTCATACTATACTATTAAATAATGAAAGCTTACGATATAGTGAGGTTATCACAGCCAGCTAACTCAGTGATCTGCCCAATATTTCTAAAGGAGGCACCCCATCACGATAGTCTTGTAACCATATTTCTTGTAGTAATTATAGATTTTTGTAACAGACTTCACACCTAGAGAGAGAGAGAGAGAGAGAGAGAGAGAGAGAGAGGAGAGAGAGAGAGAGAGAGAGAGAGAGAGAGAGAGAGAGAGAGAGAGAGAGAGAGAGAGAGAGAGAGAGAGAGAGAGAGAGAGAGAGAGAGAGAGAGAGAGAGAGAGAGAGAGAGCAAAATACTCTAATGCCTCGAATGGGAATCCATGTTATTCCTGACCTGGATCTTCATTGGGTTGATAAACCTTCTTGTCAGTGTTCTTAACATACCAATCAAAAATACGCCCAACAAAAGGAGAAATAAGAGTCACGCCTGCTTCTGCACAAGCTACAGCCTATAAGAACAATAACACATTAGAAGGGAAGAGGGTATACTGACAGAATGCAAAAGAAGAGTGAGATTGCAATGAATGCCATACTGCTCTTCCAATATTCTATAAAAAGGGATTTTACAATTTAAAACACATTCATTGACATTACTTCGCAGTTTGAATGCCTTCCCATGTGGAGGCTAACTTGATTAATACTCTTTCTTTACTGATTCCAACTTGTTCATACAGTTCAATAAATCTCCTGGCCTTAGCCAAGCTAGCTTCTTTGTCAAATGAGAGACTATAGGAAACAGAATAATGTAATAATTACAACAGATATCACTTTGAAAGTACAGGTCTCTAATGTCATCTTTTATCTGATTGCTTGGCCCTAGTCTTTAGTACTAACTACAAGTCAATACACAACAGATGTTATACTCAAAAACACTGTTCAAATTCAAATAGAGATTCTATTTGATAATCAACTGAATTAAGATCACCATAATCCTTATGACACTACTATACTAGGACATTTATTTTGAAATTAATAATTCCTTTCTATCAATTGATTAATAAAATTAAGCTTCACTTCACATGATATCAGAGGCAGATCTATGGGGGAGGGAGGCAGGCCCACCCTAAAATTTGTCCCACCCACGTTACTTTATTTTTATTGATAAACCACGCCTTAATTAGTTAAGATTAACTGCACCTCTATGATAATTAGCCTCAGGGCCCACCCAAGAACTTTTTCCTAGATCCACCCCTACATGATATTGTTGTATATAGATAAACTGGTAAAAAACAGATATTACACAATGAACAGCTGAGTATTCATGTAAATATAAGATGCATCATTGATTCCAATAAATAGTCTCATTGATATTATTATATGAAAAGTTAGCTAACTAGCTCCTCCCACCTACGGAAGTAGGTGGAGCTCCACGTGTGGGTGTGCATGTAACCTATACCCATCCCACATAATAATCCATAGAAGTGACAAAATAATTGCATATCAGTAATAATTATTTAATTTAGATGTTTTTAGAATATTGGGAATTATATGATAAATTTTTTACCACAGCTGACATACTTACCGGGCATCTACTTCTGTTGATACTCGTCCAGGCACAAGTTTGAGAATTTTCTCTCCAAAATTGACATAGAGTTTATCAATGGCAGCAGTGACTTGGTCATCAATATTACTGTAGAAAATGATGGAGTCAATTACATGTGATAATAATCTTGGCTGTGTTAAAGGAACATATGATCTAATGATTGCTATTATTGGGACTACTCTACAAGGATAATTCACTATTATGTTTATAGTCCTTCTAGAGGACATACAATGATAGTCAAACAAAAGACATCTGTTCCATTGTTTAACTATATAAACAGTGGATTAGTTTGATGAGAGAAAAGGGAGCTGCTCTTCTAATGTCACCAGATAATAATGAAAATTCAGGTTTGGGGTCAGTACATTTAATATAATTGTATAAATACTCCAGGCCTGAGATATACCATTGAGACTTAGACAAGGAATCAATTCAATCTGAACAATGTATATATGAATAGCTTGTTAAGGTCTTTAAAAGTTTGTCATTTAAACACACCCAACAAGGTGCACATGAAATACTTCTCCAGTGATACTAAGTCTTTTACAGATGTTGATGATGATACATGATGCAAAAAGAGTTTGGAGCATTATTAGAAAGTATAAAAAATTGTTTCTGACTAGCCATTGAAAGTACAAGTGTGTATGTTTCCTTGTAGTAAACCAAACAGGTATTGCACTAACAAACAAAACTGTTAATCAAAGGTAAGCAACAAGGCATAAATGTAGTAAGATACAAGTATTTGTACTTTTTAGAAATATTGTCGATGTTTAATTATTTGAATGAATAAAATTTACAAATTACTTGGCATTACCTTGAATAAGAAATGAAAAAAATGTATTAAACCTCAAACTTGATAATAATACTGACTAAACAAATGTAGTACCATGTTTACTATAATGATCAATCATACTCTAAATTCTGGCAACATGCATAACCAATATGCCTTCATGGCCAAGTGTAACTTGAAATTTCAATTATAATTATGTCTTAGCTAATAAATACCACCTGCCCCTTTTACAAATGCTCCCTACAATTAAGGATCATAATTTTGTTTATGATTCTATTTATACAATTTCCTTTATAATACCTGCCTCCCTGAGCCTTTCCATAGGCAATCGCATCAGCTACTAAATCTTGATATTGAGGCATCTGGGCTGCTGCATACAGCAGAGAAGGATTAGTAGTGGCATCTGTTGGTTTATACTGATCAATAGCTAAAGGATATATGTAATATATGAGTAATCAATTTCTTGAAAGTACTAGATTTATCATTTGGGATAACTACATCAAACAATTATAAAATATAGATAAAATATAGTGTATTTGTGACATACAAATACATGGACATTGATAAACTCAATGTTTATATAATAATTATATTCTCACCATCAATATCGCCAGTGTCAGCAACTACAGTTTAAACTGCTTCAATTGCTCTAACGCATTTGCCATAGCTAGGTAAAAAATAAGGTCTTTACTGTTATTTACCAATTCACATTACCTGCTGTATAAAAAGACTTTATAGTCCCTCTTGATTCAATGGAATGTACAGGGCTGACTTGCTTCAGGAAGTAGGATGGGCTGAAGAAAATGTGAAGTGACGTCATTGTGACATTGCTTTATGCAAATTACTACTACAATACAGCAAGAAAAATGTCCCGCTCTTACCACGTGTAACGACCAATCAGATACTTTGGTGTTTGGTACCTCTTCAGTATCTTAGCGACATTGTTTACAGTTCAGTTGGCAGTTCTAGTCTAGAGTATTACCCTGAGGTAATTTATTCCTAGGAGAATACCACTGGTCATGCAACAGCAACAAGTGCCCTTATATCGACCACTACCACCAGCCTACTCTTACCTCATCTTTGCATGTCACTAGAGGTTCTAGACCGAGCATGCATCAACAGACTCACAGTCCTTTCAAACATCCTAATCAACATCCTCGTCAAGTTGTACAACACAAAAAACGCAAGTACACCAAAACCAGGAAAAGAAAGGTAGTTGAATTTTTTACTTTTATGTTTGTTAGTGTTTTCATTATTAGAGGAGAGCCAATCTCAGACTGACCGTTTATCTCTACTTCATTCACGACTTCAACAAGAAGCTGAAAAGATACGGAAATGGAAAAATGGTAACAGAACTTGAGTTACGACAAAAAACCACCAACTTCAGGAAGCACAGCAATTAATTGAGAAGCAACAAAAATCACTTATTGATATACAAGTATGTCTAATTAAAAGTACATAATTCTATATTGTGTTCTAGTTGCAGAATGAGTCATTAAACTCACGTTTGGAAGAGGAGATAGCAACCAACAAGAAATACAAAGAAAGTAATATTTTTTTTAAAGAGAGCCACTGTTGTAATTTTTTGTTATCTTTAGATACAATCTACAGAGAGTTATGTCATGCTCTAAAGGAGCACACCTGTAGTGTGGAGACATCAGTAGATCAAGGAAAAATGATCGGAGAGAACTTGGAGAGCGCAATATATATTTTGACTGAGCAATATAAAGTGAGACAATTTAAGACTGAATTGATATGCCTGTTTAAAGGAATTAGTTGAACGATTTCAAATGGAGCAACAGCAAATAGAAACTTACGATTTGTTGAAGGAAAAAAGTCAGTTCCAAATACAAATGAATACTTGTATTCATGACATGTGCACAGTTGAACAAGAGAAGGCAAGAAAGGCAGAGCTATCTAAGCAACTAAATGAGTTTGAGAACATCTAGTACTGAACAGGTATAACAGTATAATGCTGTATGTGTAACACTAAAACATTATCTTCTCTTGTCAGATTCAAACTTTACAGTTTGAGCTAGTTCAGTTAAGAACTGAAAATGATAACTGATAACTTCTCTGAGGAAAAGAACTCATGCCTTGCTATTCTTTGAAGAGAACAACGTATGTTTAAGAGAATATAACTGTGTTTATGTGCCTTATAGGAAAATTAGAAGAGACACTGAAAAGAATGGAGATAATTGTTTCAAATAAAGATGCAGAGTTGGAAAGTTGCAATGCCTCAACTCAACAGAGAGAGGTGAGTAATAAGTTAGTGTGTAGAATACTGGGTCCTATTATGTACTATTTACACTACAAGTATTAGCTATAATGTTTAATGATGTGTAGGCATTGTGTTACTTATAAATTATTTCATCATCTATAGACAGAAGTGGTGACTTTACACAGTCATATAGAGGACTTAGACCAAGAGATAAAGCAGTTAAAATGGATTTGTTCTGATCACAAACAACAACATGTTGAGTTAGTAAAGCAACATGAAGATAGAGAGAGAGAACATCAGGAATTGAGAGGGTCATTAGAATCACAATTAAGGAGAAAGAAAGGAGGTGATTCTTGTAATGATACTCTCAGCGATGAGTTTTCCAATAGATTAAGCCAATTAGAGAGCCAATTATTAGGTGCCATAGAAGAAAAGGTAAGTAAATATTATAGTCATATCAATTTCCAACAACTGATTAAGAGTGACTCTCACCTCTACAGTTGCATCTTGCACAACAATGTGAGAGTTTTCAATTAAACTTCAACTTACAGAAAGAGAACGAACAATCGCTCAACATCAATCTGAATGATCTGGAAAACCAGTTTGACCAGCTCAAACAGGATCATACCAAGTCAAAGGATTGAGTTTCAACATGTCAGACCAAATATCTGGTCTCCAATGTTTACTAGAACAGAAAGAACAAGGAAGAGGTCAGTGTGCATCAGCAATTTAACAATTTTACTCAAATAGGATGTAAGAAGAAAATGACAGAATCTTTAGAAGAAAGAGACAAGAAGTAAGAGTTTACATTCATTTATATAATCTAATCCTCTATTTAGGTTGTGAGCCTACAAGATAATTGTACTCACTTGCAAACAAGACCTGTACACTCAATGAGGAGGTAGATATATGTACATGTGTCAGGTGATTGTTCATTGGTTTGCCTAGAACAAAGATTTATCCTCTCAATTAAAAGAAAGGAGGAGACTATACACTTGCTCACAACAGAGGTCAGTGTATGCTAGCTTATTGAGGAAATATGACTGATATTAGATGGAATCACTTCATGTAAAACTAAAGACTACAGATGAGAGAAAAGTCTCACCAATACAGAGGTATTTATATGTAGATAAGTACAGTAATAACATATTTCTCATGTTATTGTAGCTGTGTCTGTCAAAGATCACCTAACAACTGTTGAACAAGAGCTAAGGGACAAGGTACATGTACATTATTTTACATGTAATGTGTGATTCTTTTATTCAATAGACTCATGACTTACAACTCAATTAAAACAACATAGAACTAACAGAAGTCATGAAGCTCAAAGTACATTATTTATACTAACATTTTAGTACTTCATATGTATCCACTTAGAACTCGGTCCTATATCAGATTTAGAGTCACGTGACCAATCCATTTTCATCTCTACAACTTGAAATAAACTAATCTAAAACTAATGAAAAAGAGAGAACACTGCTATTCACCAAAAGGAACTCCCAAGAGTATTTTGATAAGATTTCCAAATTACAAGAGCAATTAAAGGAGCTGTCTCAAGAGTTTGGTGTTGTCCCTCGAATGAAGAAGAAATCAAGAAAGCTATGGATGCTCATGCTAAAGAAATGGGATTAACTCTTGAGAGATACAAGTTTACATCATAATGGCATTATATGATACTTATTTGATCCTGACAGGCTGAGAATACTTACATTGTAGCACAGAAAGATAAGAAAATTGAAAGTTTGAGAGAAGTACAGATGAAAGGTTTTGTATTCAACCTGCTATAGTACAATGATTTAGTAGAATTCAATAGTCAAAAGAAAGAGAAGAACTGAAAAGTAAAGTACTTGAACTTGAAGAACAAATGCAACTACATAGTCAAGAGAAAGTGTGTACTATAATATATAGATATGTTGCTTTTATTAATTATAGGAGTGTGTTGCTAAGGAAACAGAACAATATAAAGCACAGATCCACTCACTGGAAATACAACTAAATGACAAAGTATGTAAACAAGGTTTTTAAGATTAGGTGATTAAATTGTATTGCTTAGGACAATGAACCTGACTCAATTAATAACAGCAGCCAGTACATTGCAGCTAAATTAAAGTAATTGTATTGTGTATTAGAATATAATAATGACATTCCTCAGTCCCCAGAATAAAAGAGAAAAACAAGGCTACAGAAATTTCTCCCTATACTACTCCCATTCAATCTAAAGGTATTATGAATGTAGGGACTATAAAACAATATCTTTGTTAGCCAACTCCTCAGACACCATCAAGACAATCCAAACTTCAACATAACTCAACAGTACATTTATTCAGAATTTTTAATCTATTTTGTCATGGTATTTTAGGCTTCAATCAGCTATTTCTCCTCGTGTCCCTGTCCACCTCCTCAAAGAATCACTCGTCCTCGTCCACTACTCCCAATCTAATAGCAAGAGTAAAGATGTGAGTTACATGTAGCTTATAAAATTATTAAAATTTATGTTAGGGTCACTGGAATGAAGAAAAACGGACAATTCAAAGAGTTATTTCCAGATGGCCGGCATTGAAGATGATGAAGCAATTTTTTATAGACCCTAAAGCAAGGTAAAGCCATCCTGTATGTACCGTTCTGTACAGTGAGAGTAGCCAGCACTGTTGTATAGCTGTCCTATACTTCTTTATTACTCTATGTACGTCAGATAGCTACTCCTCGATCTCAGCCTAGGTTCTACAAATGGGCGTGGAAATACCTAGAGTGAACAGACAGGTTCCTAGTAGAGGTCGTGGATGGGAAAAGAAAGGGGGGAGGAGTGAGTCATAATAACAAAGAAAGAAAACGAGAATCTCTTGTGGTTTGACTTAGATCCTGTATTTGGGTTTCCCTCCTGAAACTGAAGGGTATTATATCTTACTACTCATTAAGAGTATAACAATACTTACCTCATTATACGCCTACTCATTAAGAGTATATCACTTATTCTGACCTAATTATACACAATTCAGTGGGTGGGCACCCATCCAACATAACAAATATGGGGATTGCCTTACTATAACTAACACAGATTCAATTATACAAGTCAATTATGTCACTTATGTACAGAGTAGCTTATGAAAATAAACCTGAACACGAAGATTTATTCGAACGAGTTTATTTACCGAGTGGTAGGTCTTCGCGAGCTTGGATGAAGCACCTCCACTGTTGTTCTCGTCTTCGTTGTTGCTGTTGCTTAAATAACAAATGTAATACACAACACAGGATATATAATTGTGTAGAGGATATGTTTACCTGTGGAGGTAGTTGTGGTTGCCTGAAGGTGGTTGAGTGTGATGAAGTTGTGATTAGAACCAAGAAGATGTTCTGCTGTGTATAGGAGATGGAGCAGTAAAACACCTGTAGAAGGCACTCCACTACACTTGTAGTTTGCAGTAGTTACCACCATGGAAGGCTATGGAAAAGAAAAATGAGGCTAACAATTATTAATGAATGTACTACTCCAAATCTACAATTCCAAATTCCGTTAGACTCAATTTAAAATCCAACAGAGTAGTAGGAGTCCATAGTATTTATAATACCAGCTGGTCACAACAGACTAGTAGGAGTCTATTAGTTATTTATAATCCAACTGGTCATATATTCAAGCAGGAGACAAGAGATCGTCTGTAGGTGAGGTGAATATGGAGTGGGGACTTGAGTGATGTCTACAGCGTTCATTAAATATCCGTTCATCCTCCATTCGAATGAACTCTCACTCCAGAGAGTTGGACGTGATAAGAGCTTCTCCTTCGCTCAACCTCACGAACTAGAAGACTTGGCAGTCTCAGTTTCTCTTCTCGTAATGCTTCTCCTCACCTATACAGCTCGCAATTTCTCCCTATCTGAAAGATACATAAAGTATAATTACTAATTTTAAAATCATGGGGGGGGATCCAGGTAAAATACATATGCTCTTTAACAAAGGTGGCAGTCTCATGACATGCAGGCCTCTAAAAATAAAATTGAATAATCATACTTTGAAGCTTCAGTGGTTTGTTAGTAGTCGTTTAGGCGATCTACTTCTGCTGAGAGTTCCCATAATTTCTAGAATTAGGCAGCTGGATTGGAACGATCATTGTTGTTGGAGATGGAGGAGTGTGGTTCCTAAACGAGATTCTAACTCTCTCTTTTCAGCTTCGACTTTTTCCATTCTTTTTCCTAACCTGTTGAACAAGCATTTCCGCTCTTGTTCTAACGGGTCTCCAAATCAATCTTCTCACGACGAAGCTAGAAGAAAAGCAAAAGATATGTTAGTAGTACTGTTTATCACCAACTAAGTTACATTCAGTCTTTTTGAAACATTCTTATATTCAATTAAAGGATCTTGTTAATGGTTATAGATAAGTATGCCATCTCAGTATTCGTATAACTGAATTCTGGTCATAACTAAATAATTAAAATACCTGCTCAATGTTGACTGTTTGCCATTGTCTCTCTCTCAAGCGATCTATCTTCTTCATCAGTTTTACCAATCTGCTGTTCCTGTTTCTTGTTCTAATGTCTGCTCCAACTGGACCTTCTGCCTGTCGTACACTACATAAACCAAAACATGAGGGTTGTCAGGCTATTTAATATTATGTAAATTAGCCACAATATTTATTATTTCTAATTATGTTTCTGGTAAGTGAGATTGTTATCTTTCTTAAAACTAACAACAGAGTATTAGGCAAACTTAATAGTATAGAAGGTGATGTTTATAACACTTGTACAATTCCATTCTACTATAAAATAGATTACTTGATCTAAAAATGAATCTCTTATACCTACATATCCCCCCCTATTTGTTGTCTTTACTACTTGTGCCAACTTTCTTGATAAGTCATGTTGTCAAGAACTATTTCTTATTGTTCATAATTTCATAGCAATTGCTCTTTCTCATTTCTTGAGGGAATGGATTTTCTTTAATAATGTATTACTAAATGAAACTCCTCTTCTGCTTCAGTTGGGCTTGCTAAATGATAGAAATAACAGATGAAAGCCAATAATTGACTGATAGGAAAATATTAATATGATAATTCATAGCCGTGAGGAGTAACGGACATAACAGATAGTATTGGATTTATGACAAAATTATCTATAAAAAAACATGGCTGCCATATCTTAATTACAGAGGTCACGAATTCCATTACTCTATTGAGAATACCATTGTTAATTATAACAACACAATACTCCTTGTATTGAAGAGTCCCTATTACATATAAAACAGATGCTTGACGTAGTCGGTTTGTTCTCTTCAAATCAATGATTTCTACTTGTCAATTTTAACATTCTAGTTCCGTTTGAAGGAAGGCATTTTCTTGTACTACAGGAGCCAGACGAACCATTACTTCACATCCTAATAAAAGAGATGAATATAAATCAAGAAAGTTGTAAAAATACTACAGGAGACCAGAGTGAAGTGTGACAAGATAGGTGATTATTGTCTTATTGTCACATTTTAATTGGCAATATCACTGCTACAATCAGTACAATCATATACAAACTTTCCCAAGCTGTGGAAAAAAAGGAACACATGAGCAGTGTTAGCCCGGTTCTAGATAATCAATGATATCAATGAGTTGCCATTGTTAAAAAGAACAAAACAAAAATTTCACAACGGAGAGATATCTCAACTGTAGGACAATCAGTTGTTGACAATAGAACTCTCTAGACTCTCATTTCTAATGCTTTTTACTAGCTTGATAGACTTGAAGCATCGCTGTTAGATAATAAACTCGCACGGTACGCTTAGTCCATTACCATATTGATAATCTTTAGGCATCTCCTCTCGGCTCCAAGTTAATATAAGTTACTGCCGCCAGGACCCCCGGAGGGGTTCATGGTAGGCATATGGGACAAAGTTAGGATATCATGGATTATGCTTTGTAGGAATAAATGAAATTTCAAAGGAAGGGCTAAATTTGGATTAATTGGAAATAAATAAAACTAGAACATAAACGGGCCGTTATGTGCTACTAGTTCGTTGCCAATATTGACAACGATTTCATAACAACTTCCCAACACAACGTTCTGTTCATCTACTAAGCAGATCTAAAAATTAAGGATAGAGTTCTCTCCTATTTTTATTATGCAAAATAATCGAATTTCTAGACGATATATCATTACAAGACTACCCTAACCTTCAAACAGGGTCCTGGTGACAAGAACGCTGCGAAACCAAGTCCAAAAACACAACTCTTGAAGATGGCTGCTAATGAGACGGCAATAATAATTAACACCACACGCTACTTATCTTATTTTTATTATCAGATCCACCCAAATCCAGCAAGAAGCTTTGACACCCCATCATGTCCGAAACGTCGTTTTCATGATCGTCCTGTTTCTAATAACCATTAGTAGATAACAAGTACATTGTTGTGGAGCTTGTGGCTACTAGGACTTACAAGTAAGAGTTGACTTAGTTACAGGACATTTGAACAAACCATAAAGATACAATACAAATATTTTAGTTGGTTGAAAGGACTTTTAAATCTGCGAGCTAATGTAAATAAGAAATCGACAGATGGTTTTGCCCCTCTATGTATTGGCCAGCTTTTTTTTTATTTTGGGGCTATTGCGAGATTTGTGAAAAATATCTGCTTGAAGCAAAGTACCCAGTCTTAGGGTTATTTACATTACTTCGTACTTAACACTCCTCACTATTTACTTAAGAGCAAGAAGGCAAGCTTACTAACAGGGTTACAGGTGGACAGCCTGTCATTGTGCAGCATTCAAGGTCATGGTAACGTCCTCAGGTCCGGGCCTTCATTATACCTGATATCAATATACAAGATACAATGGGAAGGTTAGGTTTATTAAAACAGTAATAACTTGTATATGTTACTTGTTAGAAACAGGCTGTAGATTTTGCATCTGCACAGGATCCAATTTGGGCCATTTTTCTCTGGTTAGATTACATGTTACAATGTATATAATAGTGGTATTATATAATGTTATAATTATGAGGAGTGCATTAAACAGGAGGAATACACTCCATGGGATCTTTCTGATTTTATAATCTATATAATTGTATATCCAATTATACAAATAGTGATGGATCTCACATTAATCCATTTCATTCTTTCAGTTTCTTGTAAATGCAAGAGAATCTTCAAAGGAAGAACTCATTCTCGTTAATATAATCCAAAAAATTGCCCTTCACAACCTGGTGCAGCTTCAGGGGGTGTGGCTCAAGCCACAGAGACTCAGCAGATTTAACCGACCTGGGTCTTCGTAATTATACTTGCTGATCTACCAATGGGGTGGAGTTAGTGATGAGATAACAACAGGAGAAAAAAGGTATTGGCATAACAATGAAAAGGACAATTGTATTTTTTTTTAAATAAATAGATGTCAGCAAGCTCGAGCTTATGGTAGATGTGTACTATATGAGGAGAAATAACTCTATACGCAAAGAGAATACAGAGATATACTACGTCACATATTAACTAGAACACACATCCAGAAGTGAAGTTAAGGAGAGTAATCATCAGCAAATCATGTTAGGGCAGATAGATTCTATTTACATTAAGATAGCTATAAAGTTCTATACGCAAAATGGCCAATATACAGTCCAGTTTGAGTGTAAAAACTTTCAGCTTGCTGTCTCATCTCAGACATCTTATCTTGTAGCATATCTGTGATTTGCTTTCGTAACACCAACAGCACTAGCTTGAGCAGTTTTTTTGTGCATTAAGAAGTGCAGGTGAAGTCAATTGGTTGTAACAACAAAGTAATGTTTAAATCGTTTTAAATAATTGTGGAATATATGGAGGATTTCTGGAAGAATGTCTTCCATTCCTACATGATATAGTGGTTAGAACAAATAGGTGGACATGACTGCCGCAGCCTATCATCCTTCCAACTCCTATAATACAGATAACATGACTTAGAAAAGAACCATATACTTCAATAGATAAATCAAATAGGTAGTACAGTGTAGGTACATACAATTGTTACATAATTGTCTAATAAGGTTATAATATAATAGGCTTACCCCCAGCTTTAATCTGATGAAAGTCACACCTGCATCACTTTTCCTATAAGTATAAACAAATGTAGTTACTGTAGTTACAATGAGATGGTTTACCTTCAGGGAAAACGTGGATGGCCATTACCATCATTGAGGAAGTTGAATACAAAAATTGAAAATTGATGGCTTTTTGATAGACTCCATCACCTTGAGGAATGGATAAATGAATGAGACTGATGAATTATAATAGATACATAAGTGAAATGTATTAACACTAGAATGAATGAACTGTGTGTGCAATCAAAGATAAACTTTTCTCTATAAATTACCTCGAAGTACAGGAACCACCTGTCTTCTTGAGAAAAATGATGAAAAAAACTTTATTAGTAAACAATAGTTCTTTAGCAGCAGTGTCCTACAGAGTTAATGGGGTGTGGCATTGTTATTACATAACAAGCATCATACTGACCATCTAAAGCCACCCTTCAGTGAAAGCAGTTCTAAACTGGAAGAGTACTATAGATAAACAACTTATATTAATAACAGCAGATGTGTTATGGTTCAGTAGACACACAAGTTCACTTATGACATAGTTGGTGCATAGCTAGTACATAGTCACCAATCATATTAACATTAGTATAGTGGATAACACAAATTATAAAAGCTATGTGAAATCAACTAACTGACTTATGCAGGCTCAGTTTTCAAAAATTTAATAAACAGTGCCTACTAGAGCCAACACCCATTACTCCTATACATACCCCATATACTGGATCGTCTAGACATGATTGTATGATTGCTGACAGTAACTAGAGAGTTTCCTGAGGGTTCAGTTTCACAACTGCTTCATGTAATACATCTAAGTTTTTAGTCTGACTTGCTGAAATAGTCCTGAAAGAAAAATACACACCTATGACACACCCACTGACACGATTAGCTAAGTGCTACTGTTACACAACTACTGAGATAGGATTTTTAGTAATAGTATGCGCCAAGGTCAATAGAGGGAGCTGACCTAGACGCCATCTGACGGAGAGAGGGACTTTGAAAAGGCCAATCATTTTGAGATGGACGCATGTATGCTTCGACTCCACCCTTTTTGGAGTGCTGTGGTCCGGAGAAAAAGACAATTTTTCGCCGGGCACACCCACTAGGTCTAGTCCACGTGGTGCTTGATCTTACCTGTTGGGGAGTATGCTCAGAATAGTCTCAATAAAGGAAAAGAATCTTAGAAAAAATATATGTACTTTATATATTACAGAATTTACATATCGAAGGAGTCAACTTACTGTCATTTATTTAGCTCTTGGCTGGTAATTGTAAGGCATTTAGCACAACAAGTGCTCTTTTTAGAGAAAGATGTTAGTTAAGTTTCTATATTAATTTTATAACTAATTGCTATTACATCATTATATTAGCATTAGTATGTTCAAGTTTTGGGTAGTGTGGAGTTGATCCACAAAAGTTATGTCCAGACGTAACACCGACCGAATTGGGTTCTTCAAATGTTGCAGTGAACCATGTGACTCGATTTCGATCAGAAGATGATAATTGTACGGGAGACGACGTTAATGATGTGTTACATTTCCTTTCTTTAGGTCAAGAGAAGTAGTCACAAATTGGCACAATGTAGCAGTTTTAAAGTCTGGTTTACAAGATATGTTCTACAACAGGTTTCAAAGGGGGTCAGTAATAATATCAATGAATTGTTCAACAATCAATTGTCAGAGCTCGTGTTGTGTAATTAGGACGACTGGAGACACGAGTAACACCAAGTAAGGAAGGAATACCTCCCAGAAAACGACTAATGTAGTTTAGGTATGCGACTAAGTGCTCATGGCAACAATGAAAGTAATGCACATGGTTATATACCTTATAAGAGACAATAATGATTCACTTGGTTGATAAATAGCAGTGTCCTCAATATTCCATTGTTGTATTAATCTTTCATATTCCTTTGTTCTGTTTGGTAGAGGACATTGTTATCATGAATGGACCCTCGAAGGGATGAGCGTCAAAGAGATCAAGATTATTCTGACACTTCTTTAGAAGACAATAGAGACCCTCCATTATGATAGGATCGTATTAGTGTTTATTTGAATATATAGTACTTAACAATATTAGATAGTTCGTTTTACTAACTCCTAGTATTCTAAATGTAGTTATTATTTAAGACATCCTTTTTTGAAAGCAAATAGCTTTATTTGCCACAGAATGAATACGTAAATTAGTGTGGACATGATGGGTACAATTCACATCTTATGAAGACGTAAGGAATAAAATATAAATAATGAAAGATCAATCAATAATTGTTGTCTTAGTAATGAGGATAGTTAATAACTTTATAATTCATTATAAAAGTATAAAAATTGAGCTGGAGTGGTGGTGTACTATAATGGTGGAGCTAGCCAAGTGTATAACATTGTATATGGAGACCAACCAACGTCTTAATAATTAATAAATTCATTTGATCTGAAACTATCTCCACACTTACACCAATATAATAAATGTTCAAAGTCCTAGAAAAGATTATTCAATTACAGAACATAAATTCAGTATATAATACAGTAACTAAGTAAAAATCATAATTGTAATAGTTCTGTACTGGGACCTTTGAACTAATTCTTAGGCATCAGATCATAGTCTCCTAAGTGAGGCTATGAGATCCTATTTGTTAGTGTTGTTTTAGTTAACTAACTATAAACAACTAAAGTTATCTGCTGATAGAGGGAAAACTAAAAACTAATATTAACTAAACGTACAGATAAAACTATAACAACACTATGTTAGTAATATAGGATACCCCCTTAATACGAGCTATATTAAAATATTAAATGGGAGGACTGGAACAAGGTCTTGCGTGTCTAAACTTTAGAGTATCTATTTACAAGACACTCCTGTTACTATTTGTAGCTGTACTGTTGGTATGACTCACACGCAAACTAAATATTGTTTCTCTTCTCCCAGTCTATGTGAGGCTGTAAATATCCAGTTAGTATGGGACTACTCCTCGACTGTTTTCTTACCAGAGCTCAACAACATCAGGATGACCTATAGGAGTGAATATTTATGAATTTCTAGGTAACTGAGCTGAACCACATTTAGCAGGATCTAACTTCTTAAAAACCCTAGTAACAATTCACATTGCAAAAAATATTTAATATTAGTGTCTAAAAACATCGGACATCTTGGCAATATAGTATAACAATTAATTTAGGGTTGATTTTAATTTAATTATTATAATTTAGGTCAAAGTAATATTGAAATGAATAACGCCTGATTTACTGGACAGCTATAATTTGTCACATGACTCAATTGTCTCACAAGTTAAAAATGAACATACTTTTCTTCTTAAAATAGATTGTCTCTCCTCTTCATTTCTCCTATTAATCAGGTATGCATCGTTCTAACCACCACCCTCGTATTCATGACCCCCCACAGTCCATTATCCTGGGGGGTCCTAACTTCCGCCCGCATCAACAATATAGGACTCGTGTGTAACAATCTCCATAATTGATCAAAGTCCTTATATATATTAAATTTGTAATAATGACATCATCTATAAGGTTACCTCAGGTGTGTTAGACTAATATGGAATGCTCGTTAAAGCTTGCTGGAGATGTAAGCGTCCTATGCCTACCAGTCCCTCAGGAGTACTCAGGTCTTTTAACAGTCGCCCTAAACCACTAATTGTCTGACTAGCTCGACCATGAAAGAGATTACGTAACATACCTATAGTAAAATTAGTAATTTTCAGTATATACTAAGTTTTACTGAGATACATATACCCTTGAAGTGTTTCTAATAGACTTGTAGTTCGTTGACTCTCTTCAGAAAGAGACTGTGTAAGATATCGTTTATCTGGTGGTATTCTCCGGTGGTTTTAGACCTTCTTTCCTATAAACATTACATGTACATGTATGGCCAGTAATATATTATACATACATGAGATTCTGTTTGGCTTGTTCTCAACTTCTGATATTCTAATCACTAAAAGAGGGCGTCGACTCAAACTCTCTGGTCAAAGCTGGTAGTGAGGCTGTTGGTCAAATAAAGGGTTTTAACCCTGCAATAATTACATTAATGAATTATCAAAGAGATTATTCGGCTATACCTTTTGATATGCTTTAGGTTCTATTGTTCACCTTCTCTTTTTCCTTGAGAGAAACCTATACACAGCACGGGGAGAAGTGGGTAGTGCTGATTGTCTATAATGAAGAAAAAAAAAGTGTTTAATAAGAGGTAATTCCTTTATTAATATCAATTATTACTTTTGTCCAAATTGTCTGAATTCATAAAATTGGGTCAAAGAGCCATCTGCAAGAAAGAAGAAACCGAATCATAACTCACGATGAAACTCACGACCATTCCTAAAGAAAACCATATTAAAAGAGGTGTGGCTTATCAATAACACACCCACTGTGTGTGAGAATCCTTGCACCGCAAATCGTAGTCTACGTTTGCAAACCCTCTGCTTTTCAATTGATTAGAAACGGGACCCACCTATAATATTATAGTATCAAGTATTCTTGTAACTATATTTTTTTGTTACTTTAGTTCTTGTGTTTTAGTGTGTGATGTCTCAATCTTCTCTCGTTTCATGAGACATAACTTTTCCTCAAAACAATTGGTATGTGACTTTCCTGTAATAAAAGATGAAAATAGAATATATTATATTATTGAAATCTTATACTAGGATACTATCTTACTTTGTTCCATCTACTCTGTATACAAGGTATCCATCTTATTAATGGTAATGCAACAGGAGTAGTTAATTTAGGTTCATTTTCCATATCATTCTCTCTCTGTCTTATGTTCTTTGGGCCTCCTCTTTAAGAGTTGTCACATCAACTGTATCTTGCTGGAACTCACCCAATGGCAAACGAGGAGTGCCCCAGCTATTAAATAAGTTATTAATGAAGATTTTGTGCAATTTAAAAGCATATTAATATATGTACTGTATACTCACCTAATATCTGTCCTTGATGTTGTCATATAGAACTGATACTTTATTTGGTATAAGTTCCTATATTGAAAAACAATATTAACTATGTATTATATATCAATACTTACAATGGGACTCATTTGTTCATAAGGTTCTTAAATCTAGCTAATCTAGTTTAGGTACACTGATAAATTGAAACATAATGTAACAATATATTACCTCCCGATAAACTACCACCCACCAAGGTCAGGAGGCTTTGTGGCCTGGTGACGCGGTATGGCTTAACTTGAACAGGCTATAGAATTTAATAAATTAATTGAAATTAATTAATTCATCTTATTTACATTCATTTACCCATTCATTGAATTTTTTTCCTTACTTTTATTCTTTCTCTATTTCTTGTTTTATATCGTGTCTCTCAGAAGATAATTTTGGGGCTCATTAAAAATATACCTCATATTATTAATAATGCTATTATACAAACTGGTACCAGTTATCAAGTTGAGCTGGTTGATTAGATCAGTGGATGACCATGCATTGATTCTCTCTCCCCTCAAGGTAATGACGGTGTCGTCTTTCAGGTTGGAAAGGGCGAGACAACCAAATGGAATACATTCGTCGCTGTCATAACAAACAAAGAGTTAATCCATTAGCTAAAATTATTTAGAAGACTGATCATTTTATCGTGCAGTAGGGCCTACCTCAAAGAATGTATTTTAAATATATCATGTATACCTGAGCATGAGGAGTGCTTTGATAATTCAGTCGGCTAGTTTCCAATTTTTTGCATCAAATTCTTTCCTTGATCATATATTGTGGACCTACTCCATTAGAATGGGAGATCAGTGAGACATAACTCTGAAAATATAGAATAGTAAATGCCACACCCCTAATTTCAAGTGCAGCATACTTACACGAAACAATTAAACTAAGTAGTAGAGAGCTCTTTTTGTTGCTGTGTTATTTTCTTCTTATCTTAACACCTCATTCTAATAAGTTATGAGAGACAGAAACCTCATGCATTGATGCGGGCTGCTCCTGATTTGCGCCTTTTCTTTTGAATATTAATGTACACGCCCACAATACCATAGCAAGCCCAATCAAATAATTTTTTTGATTAATAATAACCAAAAGCAAAGAACACAAAACAATATCGACAGAGTAAGATTAAGTTGAATGTATTAAAATTTTATAAATGTAAAAATGAACAAATTTTTGTATCATACATAGTTTAATGGGCACTTTTCCCACTACGCCCAAGGATGCTGAAAGTGAAGCTTTTTTTGTATCTGAGTTCCTAAAGAATGCCAACGACTGATTGGGGTTCGAGGATTAGCACACATCTCCATCCAGTTGTGAGCGTCCAGTTGGAGATGATCAGAGCCCTCTCCTAATTCAAAGAATCCCATAAGATCATTTCGTCCCAAAAAGATCATAATCCATAACAGAGACTTCAAGTCGTATGAAATGAATGTCCATATCTGTGATATCAAATTGGAATTGCTCAGTATAAATTGGAACAAGAGTCTTCTGTTTATATGATGACTTCCACTTTGGTCAGACGATTGCCTTTGTATAAGTGCGATATATCTTGACGTATGGATCTACATATAAAAACAAATACATAACCACACAGACACACACACATACACACACACACACACACACCCACACAGCACTAATTAACTATAAATTAGTGACTTCAAATCATTCCATATATATACAAGGAAATGATAAAACTTGACTTCTTCCTGAATTTTCACTATAGTCAACACTCTTAAATTAATAATACTCTATAAATAGACTCACAAATGTACATAAATAGTAGAAGACTTTACAAAATAGTAACAAACAAGTATTTCAACAAACAAGAGGTAGTTATACTGACCTGCTGAGCCCTGATATTCCATTCTTTGCAAGTTGGTGGCTCTTTAAAAGTTATTCCAGCAATAATATTCAAAGATGGATTAAACTGAGAGAAATCATATATCCCCTTGAGAGTTACTACTAAAGAAATAACTAAATTAGATGAAATGAGAGAGGGAGGAGAGAGAGAGAAATCTACATATCAATGTACAGTTATATGAAAAAAAACTGAAGCATCATATTTCAACCTTCAATATTCAATGTCAACCAGGCAGATGGTCATTGACGGTTATTATGTTCTAGTTAAGACTATTAAACAACCATCTGTTCATCAGTAAGTAATAGACTAGACTAGTATTCTAAATACAATGACCATAAAGCAACTGTCCCTCTAGCTTTATATTCCATTCTCCATACTGTAGCATACCAGTCTCCTCGCTCAATTTAGATGAAACTCTCACACCATATAAATCAGCTTCTTTAGAGGTAATTAAAACAGTGCCCATATGATCACAGAGGACAATGTGTCTTTATCAAGAACACGAAGGACAAGTTGTCTGAATTCGTATCTCATTTGGAAGGATACCATTAAATTCAAACACTTCATGAAGACAGGATTTAGGTTCTTTTTTTGGGACTTTAGACTCAAAAATTTCTTCTTTGTGAGGAAGAAGCTAAAGGATGACAAAAGGATCTGATGTACCACTTCGATCTTTAGCTGGAAGATTAGTCCCTTCTATTAAATGAACAGTCAGTGTACGACGTTGAATATCATAATAGAGTGAGTAATGAAGATGTGGATCGTCACTGGGATCAACTGTAGAACCACTTGGACTTTCCGTTGTCGGCTGTTCAGTGATAATAGAGAGTAACCACTGATTTGAGGGTGGATTGGCATGGGAACACAAGGTTGTTTGAATTCAAAGACTTTGTCTAGAGGGACCTTTTCATATTGAGGTAATACTACATCGATATCCACTTCATCTGCTTTCTGATATTTGACTGACGAGTGTTTTCCTTCACTAGATTCAGTGCCTTCAGTATCACCGCAAGGGCAAATTCGAGAACAGCAGTTTCATCATTATTGCTTAAAAGTTCACACAAAGAAAATAAAGAAAACTAAATAATGCCGGAGTAAATTATTTTGTGCATGGTACAAATTAGATTGGAGGTTTCATGTTCTGTTGTGAATGATTACAGTTAGTTACTGATGATGAATTGATTAATTAATGTACTGAATGAGTCAATTCTATCCAGTTTGGTCCTGGTTTGGTATCAGGACTGGTTTCCCAGTGTGAATTGGGAGCATTGAGCCTTGTTGACTGGACCCGATAATATGTTTCCTCTCTTTTCCCTAACAACATATGAAACATATGAACTACACATGAACTATACAGGAACTACATCATATGAACTATACATGAACTATACATGAACTACACATGAACTACATATTTATTGAATAGACACTACTTGTGTAATTCACTAAATTACAAGTGTACATTGTACATACTGGTTGGTCTATAATGGATTATTATAACAACCTTAAGGTTAAAACTCTAACCATTAACCACATTTAATTATCCATGAAATTATGTGCAAAATGTTAGGAAGTGCACATATGCACAAACAATTATTATAATATCTTGTTTGAAAACATGTTATAAACTACAAAGAATTGAGGTATTGTCACATACGCCTTTCTTGTCATGCCTTTTCATTTAACATGGTTTACTGTACCATTAATCCAACCTTACTTAAACCTAATTATTAGTTTAAGTCAGTCTAAATATCTGTTAGTGTTTATTTTAATAAGTAGTTTTGAAAATGATAACTTGTCTGATATTAACAATAATTAATTTGTCATCCCAATACAATAACATGATGACTATAGTTATCAATAACTGTGGATAAGAGACATAATATTACCAGCCACATGCTGTGCTGGAGTTCAACAATAACATTAATGGATACTTAAAATCAACTGTAACCCTATTCCAGTTCAAAAAAAATATTGCATTAATTTGTAATAGTACCAGACACTTCTCACTGCTAAATAAATTTACATAAGAGAATGTTAGTATAGTTAATGCAATATAGTACATTCCAATGACATGTGAACCAGGTGGGAAGTTTTTAACGCTAGGGATTGTTGGTACGTAAAGCACAACGATCCTTATAGCTACAACTAATAATAATTAAACAGTAATATAAACTTAACATTATTTTATACAATCTAATAATTACTTCCTACATAGCTAAATTCTATCGCTAGTTACCACAGCAACAAGTCATGACCTACCCTGTACTACTACAGTAACCTACTATTATAATGAACCCACCCGTAAAAAAAAACAATCCCAGAAATTGACGAATGTTCCTCAATACACCAACCAAACCAACTCTCCCGAAAGCAACGTTTCAATTTTGCTCTCTCAGTCTCACAAGCTAATAATGTTTTAGCTTTTATTTTTCTTGTTGTTTTTTTCTCTGTCTCTGTCCTCCCCAAAAGTCGTCCTTCCATATGAAAACTAAAAAACAACACATGCAATGCTAATTATTATTTTGGATGTCATAAAATCCTATCCAACACAATCTCAAAATGTCTAATTTTTTTTTTTCCAAGTTGATATTTAACGAGTTTTTGTGTAACTCCTGCAAATCCAACTACAATGTTGTTCAAGGTTGGTTTGGATCAGTCAATAGTATGTAGATCATTATCAACGAGAATGCTTTACTACATTCACACATCACATAACGTATATTTTCTTTATAATCATATATTTAGTTTTAACATCGAACAACAAACAAACAAATATATATTAAAAAATTTTTCTTTGAATAAAATTATTTAGCTGATCACTTCATACAGCTCAGTATTTAATGAACCTACCTACTGCCTGCTCGAAAACAGAATGAACGCACTTATCAACAGACAGCGACACAGACCTTGAGACACAACACAGGGCGGGACGATGACCGATCGATATAAACAACCCTTTTCCTTTCCGAAGTTACAAAAAAATGTAATAATAACGAACTCATATAACTCAAGCGCATTTGTATTGTCTAATTAGTACCCATCAACTTTTCGACTTCGTTGGCGGAAGAAGGGCTCTCCAGCACTTTAAATCCAATGAAGAGGACTTTTTTAAACTCTAGAAATACACACAAAAGAGGTATTTTGCTATGGTTTTTGTATTGCTATAAATGATAATAATTCTATATGTGATAATTCTATATGTGATAATTCACATACCAACTAGGTGCAAAAATGTCTTTTTGACGACTCAAGGATGTTGCAGAAACATGAGAAGGTAATCAACATAGTTCTTGCTATACGAGAGAAATCACTGCGTTCCAGAAATGAATTGAAGCGTATGACAAAAAGTAATGCTTTATGCATTAAATACCATTCCTTAAATTTTGGGAACGGGTGTAGTAATGTGACATTACCTTCCCACGTACATATTTTGTAGATTTTTAGAGATAAATGTCTTCTTAGTGTTAATGTGATACATATCAAATATCAAAAAACATTAGATAATTGGTATGATACTCACTTGCCAAGTATTACAATACTATATGTCTCTCATTGTTAATATAGTGTGATTGGGAAAGATGTAATAATGATGTCATCTTCTTTAGGTCTTGAGAGTCCAAAGGTCCCAGCTGACCAATGAGGGTGGGCGCTCTTTATGGAACATTGTTACAAGATGTGGCACCTGGAGACACGCCCAATATACAGTACCTACAGCTGTCCCATTTAATGTTGTACTTGTTCTCTTTGTTCTCGAAAAGCTAAGGATATTATCAGGAAACGAAGAAACAAGTCATGAAGAGAAGACAAATTTTAAAATTCATTCGAGAACAAAAAAGAGATATAGCTTGTGCTGAGTGAGTTTATAATGCTGTGTATTCTTTGAGATATAATGAACTTAAGTATTGGTGATGCATAATAACTTGTTTTAAGATAAACTGTGTTTATAAAATATTGTTCTCTCTCTCTCTCTATCACACACACACACACACACAGAAAACAAGTTAAAAGTACAACACGAGCTCTACCAATCCCAATTTGATCATGGTTCAACTAAAGAAACGTACAAGGTTGTATCCTTCACATACTTTATATACTGTAAATGTATTGACATAACTATTACATCAAAAAATAGACTAATATCAAATGATATCCAGACAACCTAATTGTAACATATATGTGTGCTCTGTACAATGTGTTGTTTACCTTGACTACAGACAGTTATCAAGAGAGAGAACAATTCAATTGAAGTTTTCTCATTTAATCTCACACTAGATAATCCTGTTGATATAGCTAATCTTTATGGGGTCATGACACGCATTAACAATATATCACATTATATAGGTTGTAATCAATTATTTTTCAATAACTTAAATTAATAATTATTACATGCATGATAATAATATAGTTTGAAAAAAGTACAAACACATGCAATATAAATCCAGCCAGTTAATAATAACACTAATAGTTGTAAACACAAATTAGAAACTAAATCATAAAGTATTGTACTCTATCTCTAAAATACTACACTTTCATCAAACACATTAAGAGGGGAGTACTAATTATTAGTCCTCTCTCTCTTTTTCAGGTTGTCATCTTCAGTATAAATCTTAAGTGCTTTCTCTTTTCGATAGTAAGTATAGCTAGAATGGCCACTGGAAAACCAGTACCATAAATCCCTGATTTATTAGCCCTGTATAAAATTATATAATTTATTGACATTTACTGAGTATATTGTATGCATTGGAGAGATGAATGATAGAGAGATGATGTGTGTTAAGGTGTACTGTACCTTGAGTTCTCAGTTTTTTGAATCTCATTCGTTCATCATTTGTAAGCTCCTTTGTCTTAGCTCTTGAATCTCTAACAAATAATATTATTACTAAGGATTACTGGTAATGGAGAATTATTACTTGTAATAGATCACTCCACCATCGTCGTAAAGAGAGAAAGGAGCTTGACTAATGGAAGTGATAGCTGGATTCCAATCTAAATCACTTTCAATTTCAAGAACAGAGATCTCTGCTGGAAAAAAGACCCTATTGCCTAAAGAAAGAGCAACCGACAATATTATATTCAATGAAGTATGTGTAAACTACAAACACTTTATTTATTATGATAATGGAATGCTTATGATGTATGCTACAAACCAAAGATTTCCCACAGACTAAATCAACACTTTATATACAAATCAAATTAATGTTGTAGTAAGAATTCCAGACCAATATATTACATTGTGGCTACACAAGTGTATTTTGAGAGGACGTGGTAAGAGCAACTGGTATTATAATCATGTATAAGAAACCATTAACAAGGTTTCATTTAGAAAATGGACAGGGGGGGAATACTTTGAGAAAAATTTAAGGGGGCATAGGAACTGTGCACGCAGCATGTCCTCTAGGGGGGTCTGGAGGCATGCCCCCCAGAAAATTTCTGAATTTTAGACCCTCTGAGATCGCTTCTGGCACATTTTCAGACCATTTGTGGTTTTTCAATGACATGATGAATGACCATATTTCTGGTGTTGATAAGAAGACACTTAACACCTCTAGACCAAGTTATACTGGTACTGATAAGACATTTAGGAGTAATTTAACACCCATAGGTCAAACAGTACTTAGCAGCCTTTGTGTTAACAATCCTACTCAGTAAACTGATCCAAAAATAGTAGCTCAAAAGTTACATCATTTCACATTTGGCAGAGTATATAAGGGATCAGACCTTTTCAGGTATATTTTTGCTATTGCCTCTGCAGAGAGAAGCTTCTCTCAGATGAAATTAATAAAAACTCGTCTACACAACCACTTAAGTGACACCAGCCTTTCACATCTTATGAAAATAGCCATTGAATCTCCTGACACATTGCCTGATAATGACCTTGAAGATATTGTAGATACTGGAACAGAAAGAGTAGAAGAATAGCTGTTTAGTTAAAAACTGTACATTCTCCTTGTGTTTAGCCTAAGGTTATGTTATGCTGAATATTCCTTGTGTTGAGTTTCAGTTCTGTATTCATTACATCCAATTACCCCTTGAAAAAAAGGCTAGCCTACTTTCCAAGGGGGGGGGGGGCATTTGCCCCCCCCCCACTAAATGAAACCCTGATTAACCACAATAAAAGATTGACTAACCTTAGCAATAGCGACATTCTCTATAGGAATACCACTAAGCTCTGATAACTAAATAAAACAATTATCATTGACTATCAGTTATATGAATAGATGCTAGATTACCTTACTCTTGAGGTCATTAGGGTGGGCAGAGTCAAGTATAACCTCCTTAGTGGGGTCAACTACAAATTGATCAGGATGCCACCTACGAACATACACCTGCATCTGTGTTGGAACAGACATCTTTTCCTGCATCTATTATACAAAATTATCTATAACTATGTCATCTATATTGCTGACATACTTTCTAAAGGTTCGACATACATCTCACTACCAGCATAAACATAGATATCTTTATCAATTAACTGGTGATCCAAATAGACAGTTCCAGGTGATCTCCATGTCTTCTTACGTAATCTCATTCTAAAATCATCACATGACTATCACATGACTTTTCTTTATAAAAGATTACTTGTCTAATTCAAAAGTTGCAGTCAACTCCTTGCTTTTTTGACTCTTCAATAATTTGTTTCTTAAATTCTTTTACAGGTGTATTTTTAGCCACAATAGATTCCATCATAAGATTGAAAAACTATTATAAATACAATAGAACAAATGTCATACAATATTCTCTACATAATAGTTTACCTCTGGTTTGTTGACATCCCAGTAAATATAATTTTATTCGATGTTCTCCAACTTGAAGTGCTCTCCCTAGTCTAACAACAAACTACAACAAAATATATGGGGTGTGTCATCTTGATGGCTTACTTTCGATTCTGAAGGTGTTGACATCAAAGTATCATTGAGTCTTTCCATTTCATACTCTTGTTGGTTTACTGTAGACTCTGTAGACTTTAAAATTAGTAGCTGGTACACCAACATCTGCAACAAGTTTATCTTTGAGTTGAGCTAGAGTAGTTCTTCGATCAATTCGCATTTGTATCTCTGAAAAAAATAAATTTTAATAATCTTAACAAGTTATTATAGTACCTCGTTTCTTTCCTCTTTCTTCTCCTTCATGTTTTGCTGTCTCTTCTTTAGCAGTTTCTTTTGAATTAGTTTTTGATTCCTCTGTCTTCTTCACTTTTACTTCTGTTTCCCCATCATCTGTTTTGTCTCCAACCTCTTTGTCTTTGTTTTTTTAACTCTTCCTGACTCTCTGTCTTTCCTCCTTCTTCTTCATGTGACGAGGCTCTATTACTTGGGACTAAATCTGGTATAACCTCTTCCTCCTCATTAGGTTTGGAAGAAGCTTCATTGTTTCTACATTCTCAGGTCGAGGAGTAATGTGATGTTTAAAAGAATAGAATTGACATGTAATTCCACAAATTTATGCATTTGACTTCTCTTTGTAAGGTTTTTGGAAGTCGTAGGGGTCAGAAGCAGCAAAGAGCTGATGAGAGAGAGAGAGAGAGAGAGAGAGAGAGAGAGAGAGAAGAGAGAGAGAGAGAGAGAGAGAGAGAGAGAGAGAGAGAGAGAGAGAGAGAGAAGAGAGAGAGAGAGAGAGAGAGAGAGAGAGAGAGAGAGAGAGAGAGAGAGAGAGAGAGAGAAGAGAGAGCAATTATAAAAAGACACAGATATTGTTATACTCACAGTATGTTTACGATATAAGCCTTCACCTCTAAGTGTATTGGCATCAGAAGGCAAATGTCTTCCATCATTATATACTTCATAAAACTAAATTCATACAAGTAGGATCAAGATTACAGAGCTAGCAGAAAAAAAGATGATTAAAAAGTGATCCAACAACTATTTTCTTAACTTCTCCTATAACTTGTTTTAGTTCCAACTACAGTCCACCCTTGTTCTGCTCTCATTGGTATAGGTGGTTTGAACTTCACCTGTCTCCATGTTAATAACAGCTATCTTCAATTTCATCCCTATAATATGTCATTGTAATACATCATTGATTGGTGATTAATCACACCCACCTCCCTTGTTGTATTTTTTAAACGTTTCATTTTCTCCTCGAGTCTCTAGGAACATTTCAAATGAGTAGTACATTCTAGCTCCGCCCACTAATTTGCCAAACGTTTGGTTTTCAAACTGAAAACAACAGAAAATAATAATGTACATATTTACATGTACAAATACAAGTATTTTCATGTACCTCTTCAAGATCAAAGGATTGGTCCATTGTCTCAGAATAGTCATCATATTTGAACAAGTCGACAACGTTCAATTGGTACATATGAGCCATTCCTAATGCCTAGATACCAAAATGGATACATTAAATATAAAATGGATTCACACATATTACTTTATATGCTTCATTCAGAGCAAAGGAGGAGTAGTTTATCCTGGTGTACTTCCAGTTTTGACTCAATGGTCTTACCAGTGACAGGATGAATGGCAAATAACTTGAACTATACAATCAATAAATGTGTAGTTATATTAATAGTATATGTACCTTGCACTTTTGCCTTTCCATTTCCTGCCTCCTTTTCTCTTCTTTCTCTCTTTCCAGTTCCCTTCTCAATTTGCTCTTTGAGATGAGGAGGAAAAGTCACACTTTCAATGAAGCCTACAAATAAGCACATTTATTTACTGCTTTGTATTGGTGGGTGTGGCTAACCTTCATTTTTCTCTTCTATTCGTCTGTACATTAACATGTAAGCGTTTGCAGAATAGCTGTACATTGAAGAGTAATACCCTCGATTTGAGCTACGATCTGCACCTCCAAATGTCTGTTCTATTTCATCTTGAGTTTATCTAATTATAAGAAAGAAATATTTTCCTGTAGTACAGTAGTGTATACTTACTGTGGTAACACTTTGGTCATTGAAACAATACCATCTTTTGTCTTTAAAAGATCTTAAGAGTTAAAATATAAGCATTGATTTAATAAGCAGATCTTATTCTCACTTGATATATGCATAATAATGACCTCCAACAGCACTACCAGAGTGTATCATAATAGAAAATAATTCATAAACATATGGTCCCTATTAAAGGAATGCCAGTAATTTTAATATTATAGGTTTTTAGATTATATATGTACCTCACATAATAACTGATGAACTTGACATTGTTTTTTGTCATCCTTTTCAACAGTTACCTGATTATGTCCGTCATCATCCTCATGTCCCATTTCATCAGTAATGCTAACATCTGGACCAGGTTGCTTTCTAGTGCTAGTAGTGGATATATTTAGTGACTACATCAATGTAGTCAATAGAGATTAGTTCCTTACATTTCAGAATAAGATGGAGGGTTATAATAGTTAGAGGAGACAGCAGTAGCATAAGATGGTGGACGATCTTGTCGATCAAATCGTTCCACAACAAAGTTTTTGTACTTTTCTCTAACATCATTGGGAACCTCAGGCTATAGAGAGATATAATGCATTATTGAATACACACAACATATCTTTCCACAAACTTTATCTTCACTATCATCAACAAAGTGATTTAAATCTAACAGTTTGGGAAATGTCATTCTATAGATGAGAGGTATAGTCAAAGTATATAGACTCCTCCCACTACATACCTGTCATTTAGTTTGATACGATGCATTGTTTGATAGTCAAAATCAAAATCTTTTGAGTTGCAAAGTAAGAAGATATGGGAATCGTTTTAAACTTGAGACCCTATATCATTAATAATGACAAGATGTGTCCAGTAAATGTACATTCATGATTTTATGATATGTTTATAATTACATATATGTGTGTTTATAATTACTAGTACCTTCAAAGCATCTTGTTTTTCATTACATTTCTCACAATTATACTAAATTAAATAACTCAATAAAAAATTATATAAGATTTATAGTATTACCCGATTGTCTCCTTCAAGGGTCTCTGGTTCTACGAATGCTTTCATAGCTTCTTCAACACTACCAAATGTTATACTGCTACCCAATGGTTTAATAACAGAGGAATATCAAGAAATGTGTCTTCACGAGCACTCTCATAACCACACTACAATAAAAAGTACATACAATATATTATTAACAATGTCAACACACCTTTTTACACTTGACATAGTCCTTCCATGTCCCTTGATACAACTCAGTAATCAAATTAACCTAGTTTAAAAAGATATTAATAAGTCTATCTATTATCAGTCTATACATCCATCATCTCCTGAACTTGTACAAACCTGAGCTTGTCCTTGTCGATCTTGATCAGCTTGTCCTTGTTGATCTTGATCAGCTTGTCCTTGTTGATCTTGATCAGCTTGTCCTTGTCGATCTTGATCAGCTTGTCCTTGTTGATCTTGATCAGCTTGTCCTTGTCGATCTTGATCTTTCTTAAATCTCTTCTCTAAAGCATCAAACATCACTCGACACAGTTCCTGAACATCATGTTGTTGCCATGCTAATAATTAATAGAGTAAATATATCTACATTATTACAATATGTACCTTCACTGCTGTCCCACCCAAAACTTTTAGTGATATCAGTTGTCTCTATAGCTCTCTTCTTTGCAGTCTAACATAGTATTTTCAATATTATTTAAATCGATTAGTAGGTGTGGCCTACTTGGAGTTGTAAGAAGAGTCTTTGAAGTTGGTAAGGTATGCATTTAGTGGCCTCTTGTTCAGCTGCTCCATGCCTTTTTCTTCTCTTGCCTCAAATTTCCATTCATAAATGGCATTTCTAAATTCTGGTGTTCATATACAAAGTCTGAAGTAGACTGTTGAGATAACATGTCATAGCTTGATTGACGAGTCCACAAAACCTGTAAAAACAGGATTGATAACAACATTAACACACAACACTACTATTATCTAACATCGATAGTATTTAGTATTATTTTCAACATATTCTAAACAATGAGCCTAATATTATATACTAATACAAAGCATTTAATATTTTTCCCTTGGTATACCTGTATCAGATTTAGAGTAATGGCTACTGTAACCATAGTTACTAGAATAACTGGAGCTGCTACCATATGAGGAGGAGTTATAGACAGGGTTACTATATGAAGACCACGTCGATGAGGAGACATTACTGATTTGAGTGGACACTTGACCAGTTGCTTGTTCCTTCTCAGCATCAACAGAGACTTCCTTAAAAGTGATAATAAGAATACAGAATTTTAAGGCTAATTTTAGACACAATAATTAAATTTATTGATTATAGGGACTTCCTCATTTTAGAGACTAATAATACTAAATAGGGACATTTATGATGTCTGAATATTAAGAGTCTTCACAAAGAAGCCAAGTTAAAATACAAGATTATTCTAGAACAACTTACTTTGTCTTGTCTTTCAGGAGGAGTTTCATCCTTTTCCCTTATAAGGAGATAAGTCTTGGACGGTTCTTCTTGCATACCCATTTCATAGAGAGTACCTGTAGAATGTGGATCTAATAAGATCTCCTCTTCTCCATCTTTGGCTGACTGACAACGCCACACAAGATGGAAGGTACCCAATACATATCCTAGAAACAGAAAAGAGCATACATACCTTTACTAAGCCAAAGTATGGTTAAGAAATTGTATAATTTATAAAGCTTATCTTAAGCAGATAATTCTACCATTAATATAATATAAACAATTATATATGAAAGTTTAAAATAGTTAGTGGTCATTATAATATTTAATAACTTACTAGCATCACTAGCTACTATAGAGTACAAGCTGTCAATGGAAGTGGAGAGAGGGAGGGTGTGGTTAAAACGAGAATTTTGCCAATTTGTTGTTGTCTCATCTGTTACAATAAAAAAGACACTGTTCTCTTGTATTGTCGAAGTACTAGTTGACGAGTCTATACTCTTAAATGAAACCAGCTCAACGTCTCCGCTAAAAATTAATATTCAATAATTTATATCAAAAAATAATTAATTTTTATGGAGAGGTAGAATAAATAAAATTGGACAGACCAAATAAATAAAAAAACATTAGAAAGAATGGCTGAGAATGAACTAGATGGCTATTTCAATATAAAGTACACATATGATAGAAGTGAATGATACATTGATGAATAAGGTAGTTATGGTGACTAACCTTGGAGCAGCATCAGGTGCAGGATCTTCATTATTAAAGACATCATCATGTAGAGATGAACTAGGAGGTGCTAAGTCAGGCTCTATAGTATCATCTGACACAGTTGCCATAGCAATAGAATAGTTCCAAAACTAACACAAAATTGACCAGTCACTTCAAAACCCAGGAGGGTGTGGTAGATGGGTGGAGTTATAGTCCAAAGACTTTTGATATTAGGAGTTCTGGTCCAAAGAAGTTCTACCCAAACACCAGGAGACACTTGAGCAAATGACAACTGAGTTTTGTAACTTTTCTGGATGTGTCTTTTTCTTCTTTATCCTCTGCAAAATACATGCATAAGATCAGCAATTACTCTGTCTTTCCCTTCCCATCATTTCCTGAACGTCACACGAGTGACTGTAAAGCAGGTGATTGTCATATGATTATAGATAAGTGATAATACTCTACTTAATGAGATTCATAGGACACCACCCACTATTAGCGTAGGGGTGTGTTTACTGTTTTACTTGCATTCCTATGGATTTCCAAATATAATATCTAAGTTACTAATACGTTGATAACTAATGGAGTATTTTCAACATAAAGATGAAGCACTATCTGAACAACAGGTGAGTAAATTCAACTCATGTATAAAGTAAAAAGTACCACACTCACTCAATGATGCATGCATGAGCATTAGCAAATTCCAATACAGAGTATACAATGAGAAATGATACACTGCATTCACATTTACTACTAACAAATATTTTTGTAGGCAGATGTAACTATAAATACAATTAGTGGTGCTGAAACAACTGTCAATCACAGTCATTTGATCACTGACTTAAGTCTTCTTAACGGCCCAGTGATTCATGTGAGAGCGACTGCTCTACATCCTGATATCAGCTACACAACACTTCCAGTCAACATGAACACTACAGCCCATGAAGTGGTATTTACTATAATGGAGAAACATGGTCAAACTAGCTGTTATTCAGCCAAAGAGTTCTACCTTGCTGAAGTAAGTGCTATAACTGCCATACTCATCCACAGTACATGATAGATATAAAGTTAGACATGTGTTTACATCTCACAACTGTCCCTATACAGACATTACAGATAGACTATATTGTGTAGAATATTCATGTATACTTTTATACTGAAAAAAAACATGTTGCAGAGTCATGCATTCATTTAGTCATACTTTTTTAAAGTTAAGCATACAGCATGGAGACATAACATAATACTTCAATCAGATATAATATATAACATGTTTGTTACATATATAATAGCTTCAATTATTGTCATGCATATCAGCTAACGTGTTCAAAAGAATGCTTATTTCATCTCAAAAGTTTCTAATGTGTGTGCATAATGTTATGATCATTCTTGATATTTTCTGCCTATACAGTAATGATAATGTTATGTCATCTTCACACCTTCTATTGATGTGTTAATGATATATGTTAGCAGTTTAAAATAAATTAATATCAAATAACATCCAGACAACCATATGTGTGCTCTATACAATGTGTTGTTACTTTGACTACAGACTAGTTATCAAGAGAGAGAACAATTCAATTGAAGTTTTTCTCATTTAATCTCACAATAGATAATCCCGTTGACATAGCTAATCATTTATGGGGGTCATGACAAACATTAAGAATATTATCACTTATATAGGTTGTAATCAATTATTTTTTCAATAACTTAAATAATAATTATTATGTGCATGATAATAATATAGTTGAAAAAAAAGTACAAACACAGTATTGTACTCTATCTCTAAAATACTACACTTTCATCAAACACATTAAGAGGGGAGTACTTAATTATTAGTCCTCTCTCTCTTTTTCAGGTTTGTCATCTTTACCATAAATCCCTGATTTATTAGCCCTGTATAAAATTATATAATTTTGACATTACTGAGTATATTGTATGCATTGGAGAGATGAATGATAGAGAGATGATGTGTGTTAAGGTATACTGTACCTTGAGTTCTCAGTTTTTTGAATCTCATTTCGTTCATCATTTGTAAGCTCCTTTGTCTTAGATGTTGAATCTCTAACAAATAATATTATTACTAAGGATTACTGGTAATGGAGAATTATTACTTGTAATAGATCACTCCACCATCATCGTAAAGAGAGAAAGGAGCTTGACTAATGGAAGTGATAGCTGGATTCCAATCTAAATCACTTTCAATTTCAAGAACAGAGATCTCTGCTGGAAAAAGACCCTATTGCCTAAAGAAAGAACAATGAATGATGTGTAAACTACAAACACTTCATTATTAAAATAATGGAATGCTTATAAATCATAAATGTATGCTACAAACCAAAGATTTCGCACAGACTATATCAACACTTTATATAACAATGAAATTAATGTTGTAGTAAGAATTCCAGACCAATATATTACATTGTAGATACACAAGTGTATTTTGAGAGGACATGGGTAAGAGCAACTGGTATTATAATCATGTATAAGAACCATTAACACAATAAAAGATTGACTAACCTTAGCAATAGCGACATTCTCTATAGGAATACCACTAACGCTCTGATAACTAAATAAAACAATTATCAATGACTATCAGTTATATGAATAGATGCTAGATTACCTTACTCTTGAGGTCATTAGGGTGGCAGAGTCAAGTATAACCTCCTTAGTGGGTTCAACTACAAATTGATCAGGATGCCACTACGAACATACACCTGCATCTGTGTTGGAACAGACATCTTTTCTGGATCTATTATACAAAATTATCTATAACTATGTCACTATGTTTGCTGATATACTTTCTAAAGGCTCGACATACATCTCACTACCAGCATAAACATAGATATCTTTATCAATTAACTGGTGATCCAAATAGACAGTTTCCTGGTGATCTCCATGTCTTCTTACGTAATCTCATTCTAAAATCATCACATGATTATCACATGACCTTTCTTATAAAAGATTACTTGTCTAATTCAAAGTTGCAGTCAACTCCTTGCTTTCTTGACTCTTCAATAATTTGTTTCTTAAATTCTTTTTACAGGTGTATTTTAGCCACAATAGATTCCATCATAAGATTGAAAAAACTATTATAAATACAATAGAACAAATGTCATACAATATTCTCTACATATAGTTACCTCTGGTTTGTTGACATCCAGTAAATATATAATTTATTCGAGGTTCTCCAGCTTGAACTGCTCTCCCTAGTCTAACAACAAACTACAACAAAATAAATGGGTGTGGTCATCTTGATGGCTTACTTTCGATTCTGAAGGTGTTGACATCAAAGTATCATGAGTCTTTCCATTTCATACTCTTGTTGGTTACTGTAGGACTCTGTAGACTTTTAAAATTAGTAGCTGGTACACCAACATCTGCAACAAGTTTATCTTTGAGTTGAGCTAGAGTAGTTCTTCGATCATTCGCATTTGTATCTCTGAAAAAATAAATAATTTTAATATCTTAACGAAGTTATTATAGTACCTCGTTTCTTCCCTCCTTTCTTCTGGTATAACTTCTTCCTCCTCATTAGGTTTGGAAGAAGCTTCAATTGTTTCTACATTCTCAGGTCGAGGAGGCAATGTAATGTTTAAAAAATAGAATTGACATGTAATTCCACAAATTTATGCATTTGACTTTTCTTTGTAAGTTTTTGGAATTCGTAGGGTCCGAAGAAGCAGCAAAGAGCTGATGAGAGAGAGAGAGAGAGAGAGAGAAATAGAGAGAGAGAGAGAGAAGAGAGGGAGGAGAATAGAGAGAGAGAGAGAGTTAATTATAAAAGACACAGATATTGTTATACTCACAGTAGGTTTACGATATAAGCCTTCACCTCTAAGCGTATTGGCATCAGAAGGCAAATGCCTTCCATCATTATATACTTCTAAAACTAAATTCACTACAAGTAGAATCAAGATTACAGAGCTAGCAGAAAAAAGATGATAAAAAGTCAAAACAACTATTTTCTTACTTCTCCTATAAACTTGTTTTATTCAACTACAGTCCACCCTTGTTCTGCTCTTCATTGGTATAGGGTGATTGAACTTCACCTCCGTTGTTTCCATGTTTAATAACAGCTATCTTCAATTTCATCCCTATAATATGTCATTGTAATACATCATTGATTGGTGATTGCTCACACCCACCTCCCTTGTTGTATTTTTTAAAAAATTTCATTTTCCCTCGAGTCTCTAGAAACCTTTCAAATGAGTAGTCTGTGTCTAGCTCCGTCCACTAATTGCCAAAACGTTTGGGTCTTCAACTGAAAACACAGTAAATAATAATGTACATATACATGTTCCAAATACAAGTATTTTCATGTACCTCTTCAAGATCAAGGATTGGTCCATTGTCCAGAATAGTCATCATATTTGACAAGTCGACAACGTTCAATTGGTACATATGGATGCCATTCCTAATGCCTACATACCAAAATAGATACATTAAATATAAAAATGGATTCACACATATTACTTTATATGCTTCATTCAGAGCATCAGGAAGTAGTACATCCTGGTGTACTTCCAGTTTTGACTCAATGGTCGTACCAGTGACAGGATGAATGGCAAATAACTTGAAACTATACAATCAATAAATGTGTAGTTATATTAAAGCAAAGCTACGTATAGAAAACCTCATGTGCTGACTTGTTCTCTTTGAAATACCTCAATCTTGATCTCTCTTAAATCTGCTCTCTAAAGCATCAAAGATCACTCGACATGAGTTCCTGTACATCATGGTTGTTGCCATGCTAATAATTAATATAGTACATATATCTATCATTATTACAATTGTACCTTTCAACTGCTGTCCCACCCAAAACTTTTAGTGATATCA
>NW_024534022.1:0-22500 GCF_016097555.1 Gigantopelta aegis | reverse complement strand
TACCCTAAAGGAGAAGACAATATATATGACTTGTAATATCGATTCATACGTTATCTGCACCCGAGAGATATAAGGCAAAGTAACTTTATCAACAAAAGTACCAAGCCAACTTGAAAACGTGTTGATATATTCCGTATTTATTCAGCTAATAATATAATAGAATGAATTAAAAGATTAACAATGAAAAAAACTGTTTACCATATCACTAGCGATTAATTAATTGTTTCAAGATATCACGTAGAGAACCTGATAAATTACCAACATATACAAATCTAGAGGGAAATTTTCAGTTGCCCTAATGGATACATTAAAGCTCTGAGTTTGTCCTACAATAAAGCAGAATATAAATGAGATACTTAAAAAGAGAGAGAGTAGAGACATGTATCATCCCACACTCTTAGACGAACTGTAGATTTTCTTTAAGGATATTCTGGTTATCGGAGTTAAGTTTCAACGTGAGAAGAAAGGAAAAGAGTCGGATACGATTGGCTGGTAAGTCTGCTAATTTCCTTTATTGGTAAATTTGTTAATCCTTGTAGCAAACGACTACTATCTAGTGTACTATTAAACTCTTAATATATACACTGTGTACTCAATTACTTTCCCTCAATAGTAACATTGTTTGGGGTGTTTTCTTTCATGATACCAAGTCACAGATGAGAAGCCATGCAAACAGCATCGAACCCCCTTAAAAAAGATGGAATAACAAAAATCAACTCAGCAGATATCTATCTGGCTTGACATGCTTGGAATGTCAGACACCTGTGTTAGTTTAACCACAAATATTTATTTAGATTAATATGTGAGGTTGAATGATCAGATTTCCTTTAATAGCTCCCCATCTTCTTATGACTTTGATCTTATCTAGACGTGCTAACCCAGAATGCTTAGATATTAATTAATGTAAAATTCACTACATTTTAGGTTTTGATGTTTAAGATTTGGGGGTCACGGATAGTATTACCAAGCCCATAAAGTACAGCATTCTATTAGCAACACTCTAGACATTGTCTTAATAATAATAAGGTTGGAATAATTATGTTCCCCTTAATTATAGCATCTAAATAGTTGAGATACTTCAATAAAGCCAGGTGACGAACACCACACACAAGCAGGCGATGGCATACACTCACCACATGTGTTAGCAGTGAAAATCTTGACAAATAACTATTTGGTGAAGACATATGAATAAAACATTTATAGACAAAAACGTTAGTAGCATTCCCACGATAATCATGACTATATATTGAAATGTTTGGTGTCCTGTAGCTTACCGATTTATGTAGATAAAGAGAGACAGCATGAAAATACTAATGTAAGACTTCTCGCTTCAGGATAGCTTCGTCAATACTCACCACCGTTACAATACCCCCCCAGGATGTTATGGTTTGACCATTATAGTTGGCCACGCCGACAGTCACACCTGCGTTTAGCTTTCGCGATACGTAGAGGAAGTTTATTGTTACACTCTTTTAAAAGAACAGTTACGGTTATAAACCTATTGTTCTGGACCCAGTATGGCGTCAGTGTTTGAGTCTCAAAACTGTAAAGAATGTCACGATATTTGGGCACTGATTCAAGAATTTGTCCCAAAGAAGGTCGCCCATCAGTAGGCTGCAACTCTAGCGTATAGTGACACCGTTCAAGGCTGTCTACAACAAATTTTGTAATTTTTCAACAGACAAGTCAAAAGAAATGCAGTCAACTTTGAAAATAATACTGCTCCTCTTGCAGTGTGTTTCAACTGGCTAAGAGCTCAAAGCTCAATCGATACAAACAGAGCCGATCGTCCGTCTGGCACCTAATGGTTTGGACAACGATTCTTACTTTGGTTACACCGTATTTTTGCATAGAAACACAGGTCCCGACGCGTCAAAGCTTCAGCTCGCACTTGCAGGGGACAAGGTAAATCTCGCAAGAAATCGCAATATATAGTATGTGATTTGCATACTTTTAGGATTATAGTTAGTGCGCCTAATGGTACTGCACACCTGGTGGAACAGCAGTCGACAATATGGACTTCTGTATCTGTGTCCAATAACTCAAGGAGATTGTGACATCTTAATGGTACTAAAACTGGTCTGACAGGAAACTCTATGACAGTAGATGGTCAGTATATGCTATTAATAATATTTTATAACTTACAAAATATTGAAGCTATCTACCATTAAGTCTGTTCTCTTCTGTAGCTAATGGTAATGATGAATAGAAATGGCAGTTTCTTGGTGTGGCCATGGACAGCAAGGACAACCAGTTATTGTCAGACATTTAAAACATGTATATATCATATTTTATTTGATATGTATATAATATAGGTTTGTGCTCATCGCCTATTTTTAGAGCCTCATCTGGCACATCTCGTCTTGTACGAGGGAAGTGTTATTACACAGCAAAACAGAGATCTTAAAGGATTCATGCAATTTGATCTTGCTAATGGTCAGTTATTGTATCTGACAATATTATGTGAATATACTATGCAGGTTAGTACTGGTACTGGTCATTTTGGCTACTGTCAAGCTGGGACCAGTGTAGCTTTGGCTGTAAAGTTCAGTTTTATTTAGACTAAATTAATATACTAAATGAAATTTAAATGATATTTTGTTTACACAGGAAGAAACCAGTGGTGGAAATATAGCTTTTGATGTTGGTGCGCCTGGTTCTTACAGTTGGTCAGGTAAGTTATGAATTATTTTATAATAACTAATACTCTTATAATTAGGAGTACTCTTTCGTCGTTCTTCAAGTGGTATTGTGGATGTATGAGTCAAAATGAAGGAACGGTAAGCACAATGATTGGCAAGGTACTCGCTGACTAAAGGTTCATATAGTTGGATAAAAACAGAGAAGATTTTTTGTATCTGTGCCAAGGACGGGGGAATTCAATATGGTGCTTGAGTACAGGCTGTTTTCAATCAAGTAATTTCATTGTTTCTCTTTCTCTTAGTGTGAACATGTATCTAATGATCGTAACTTAGATATTATCAATGTTCAACCTGCAAGGTGTTCAGGTATGGACTGTTTGGTTATTAGAGTGAACTTAGAAAATTACTTGCGATTTTGTTTAGGTTGGTGAATATTATGGTTCTCTTTGGCTACAGTTGATTTAAAATTGGTGATGGATATGACGAGCTCTTAGTGGGGCTCCAATGTACAGTGTAAGAGGAGTACCAGAAGTTGGACAAGTTTATGTGTATAGAAATTTAGGGGTAAGTCTTCTAGAACCGTGTCCTGACTGTGTAATTACCGCTAATTTTAGGGGAGTCCCAAAGGTTTAAAACTCTTTCTGGAGAGTCAGAGGAATATGTACGTTTTGGTATGCAATTGTTATCTGTGGTGATATTAATGGAGATGGCCTAGAAGGTACAGGAAACCATTTTTGCATTGACATCACTTCAGACCCTTATTTTCAAAGATGTTTCTATTAGTGCTCCATTGGAAAGGGTTCTGGAAAAGTCTTTATTTATTATGGTTCAAGATCTGATTTTATTTCTGTCAAACCCAACAAAGTAAATGCATTGGTGATCATGTGACAGTCATGTGAACTTACTTATGGATATCTCATAGATTTCATTAAGGCTCAGATGTCACTCGTATCTTACTGTAGACACACTATCAGTTTTGGTTTCTTCATTAGCTAGTTCTATTGATGTAGATGGTAATGGGGTTAATGGTAAGTCACTACATTAGATTGACTTGATTATATAACGCATTACTTCTATAGATCTTGTCATGGAGCGTACAGATCACAACAAGATTTCTTTTGAGGTAACTACTTTCATGTACTCGTATAAAATTTATTTATAATGCGTTTACATATAATTGTTCTTATAAATAGAAAAAAATAAATAACATAAATTGTTATTTTAGAACCCGAGTAGTTGCTACCTGTTGCTCTACAACTCTAACTGCTGCTCCCCTAGTTAGTTGATGGACAGCAGACAGCAACACAACATGTAGATTTTCGCACAATAGCATGATGTATCCCTGGTAGAAACATAGAGCAGCTGTTATATACAGATCTAAAAATATACTCTCTTTATTTAGTTTCAATGTTACAGTGTGTGCATCATATCCTAGTAAATCAATTAAGTGATACTATAGGTAAATTGTCTTGTTATGATTATTAATGATTATTGATTGTGTAGAGATTAACTATTACTTTATTTGCTGACGTCATGAATATTGGAGCGGGCCTGGATTTCAGAGTATTTTCGATAATTCAGAACAACAACCTCAACAAATGGTTGTCAGTACATTTAGTCAAGGACAAGAACAATGCATCACTGAGACAGTTTTTGTGAAGGTTTGTATTAACCTTTTAAGTAATTGAAATTTTATATCACCTGTTAGAGGTATTGTCGATATATTCCGTGTTTTCCATTGAGATCTCGTCACTGGGTCAGAATTTACAAGCAGTATAAAGATGGCAATCCAGACCCTAGCAACTTTTTAATTTTTCCTGTTGTGACAACAACTGGCACCACTGAAATTCAAGTGGAAACATTAAAAGACTGTCAAGGTCAGTTTGTATTCCTAACTTGTTGGAGCGTGTATCAATGTTACTTATGAGTAAGTCCCTACTAATATAGTCCGTTGTTAATGTTATTAGTAAAGTTAGAACTACAACTGGTGTTACAACCAACACATTAACAGCTGGTATTGTGTCCGCTATCAATATATGGATGAGATTGACTAATGCAGGGGATGATTCTTTTTAACTCAACTTGTGTTTTTATTGGATACCGTACATTTTAGTTTCGTTCGTATCGAGCCTCGTAAATGTAAGTTTGTATTTGTATACCAATATAATTATGCAGTTTAATTATATCTCTTTTATTGTTTTTAGTGATTGTTATCCTTAATTCTGACCTGTTGGAACTGGTACAACTAGGTTTACCTGTCCAATAGCTAATCCATCTCTAGTGGTAACCAGGTTAGTTTCATATATTCCATCTACTCTTCTTGAATCAACACATTTCTAGAGGGTAATTGTCTGTTCGAGTGCAACCGACTACTTCCATTAATGGCTCTGAATCTCATATTTCAATTCAATTAATGCCACTAGTATCAATGAGGAACTACCAACCCCACACTCTCGATAACACTTCACACTGAATCTCTTACTGTAGAGCTCAAGCTGATGTGTATTTAGATCAAGCGTAAGTTTATTTTCTTAATACACTAGTATATTGAAATATTTTTTATAGTATATATCTCCTGAGCAAGTATCATATGATAATACAACTAACATTGCTAACTTGACTTATGTAACACAGTTAGGACCTCAAGTTAATGTATCGTTTGTGGTAAGAGTTATTAACACACACACATACATGTGCATTCTCTCTCTTCTCTCGCTCTCTCTTTCACTCACTCTAGGTACGTAATGATGGACCTACTACTGTTCCTAACACTCGTTTGCTTATTCTTGGCCTCTACGACCATCTGATTCATCAGACTTATATTCACCTTATCCATTTCGCATAACGGTGCGTTCCTCCTTCATCTTTATTATTATTATTGTTATCCCTTGTTGTTAATAGTTATCATCCATTCAGCTGTCACATGTGCTAATATGTATATTAATCCACTTGGTCTAGATCAATCTCCAATTAATAATGGAGATGAACAATTGACGGGAGGACAAGGAAAAAGAAAAAGCAAGGAAAGTATGAATGTTTTTATTTATTAATTATTTCATTCATAAATATCATTTTCTTTAGTTTGGATACAACAGATGAGGGACTTAAACTACAAAAAAGACAATCCAGTTCTGGAGGAGGAGGAGGTACTAATGTTCAAGATATAACAATTGTAAGTTAGAATTTTTTTCAGAATCACATGATAATGTTCATGTATATAACAGGATTGTAGGTCGGATCAAACACAGTGTGTTCAAATTGTTATGCAACATTCTTCAGTTGCCACAAGGTGGTAGTGCTCAAATAGGCATTGTTTCCCATCTTGATGAGAGATATTTCGAAGTAAAGGGGTTTTTATTATAGACTTAATCCCTTTATATATTATTTTAGTCAGTGTGGATAGGTTCACCTTTATAAACAACATGCTAATGTGACCATTGTCAACTTCTTTTATTACTCAACCCAACTAACCATCTCTCTGATGAAACAAGTGTATGTCACACACAGACTTTATTTTAGTTATTTTTATTTTCATGAACAGGCACAAGTCAGAGCTATAACATCAGCTCCACGGACTAGAGATGGAGATACTAAAGTTGATGTTGAAGCATGGATGATTATTGTCCCAATTGTTTTAGCACTTATATTTTTTACTGTGTTAGGTGTTATCCTTTACTTTGTAAGTAGTGGTGGAGGCACCATGTGTGGCCACACCTATTTATTGGTAATACTTATATAGGTCGGTTTCTTCAAACGTAAGCACAAGCAAAAGAAGGATGAACTAACTGCTCAATTTTTGGAAGAGCAACAAAGGAGGAGAAGCTCCTGTGGAAACATAAATTTTATTTACAATTATGTCATTCAAACTGTCGTCATAGAGACAGATCTACTAGTATATATATAATTATAGTATTTATATTATAATGGATATCAGCTTTTAAAAATTTTAATTTTGCACACACAAGACGTTAAAATAAATTGTTCCTTTCTTTAAATGACTTCATAATGACCTCCTCTTTGTGTTGAGTGTACTTTGTTAGTAAACACGTTTCCGGGAACAACGATGATGAACTTCCTGATGAGTAGTTAATAATAAATTAAATAGCTAAGTCTTCTTGTTTGAGTTTTATTAATATTAATATCTGTAGTTAAGGAGAAGTTTTGTGATGGCGTCTATTCGAGCGCTGCAGTTATTACTGTGTCTCTGTTGTGTGTTAATATCTAATTGTCAAGGATTGGAAAGTATCGATGTTTCAAACTATAGCTAAGATATCGCCTGCCAAGATTAATGACGACATATTAGATGATCATTTTGGTTACTCGGTTACTGCTCACCAGTTCTTCACTAATTCTAGTGGTTTGTCATTAGAGGACATTTTTAACAGACAGTGTAAGTAATTACAAAATATAAATAACTATTAAGACATGCTACATCATGCCACTATTATTTTAACAAGGGCACTACTCTTTGTAGTAAAAGCTAATATTAGGTAATTGTATTTATTATGATATTATGTTTTTATTATTACATAATACCTATATATTATTATCTATACATACATAATCCATATCATTAATAACAGTTTTTTTTTTTAGCTTTTTATAAATCATTTAATAGTAAGCCGTTTACCGATATTTAAGTAAACAATATATCATTATTATTGTAAACATCTTTGTTAGAGTAAGGACAATTACCTCACCAGCCCACTTGTGTATATGAATAGTTGTGGGTTAGCCAAGTAAATGTACAACTGTAAATTACTCAAATATGTAATAAGTCCTGCTCATTTGATAGGGTAATTGTTGGTGCTCCTCATGGAAAATTCCAGGTGGTACAGACCTAGAACCAGATTGGAGAGCATGTCAAAATAGTACATGTACTCTTAATGAGACAATCTTAATGAATTTTACACCGGAAGAGATTGATATATGCCTTGAAAATATCACAACTGGGCGCGTTATCAATGCTCCATTGGTATCAATGAATGTGATGGTCTACTAGGCAATCGTGATCCTGCATCTAATGATGGACTCCTTTTTGATCGAATTGGTAAGTTCAAAGTTATGAAGGTTGGACAGACAAAAGAATAGACAAATTAATAAGACATTGCTTGATAGCCAATATCAAACAAAACCTTATTCAATATAATTTTTGTTTTTTTTTCTTTTCTAATAGGTAATTATCATCATTGTAATTTACAGGGAATTAAAGATATGCAAGCAATGGGTGCTCTTTTATACAGTAGTGGTGATATTTTATTGTTAGTTGACTGTATATTACAATACTTTACAAGTCAATTTATCATATCTATTAGGCTTGTGCTCCATTAGGGACAAATGAGGATGCGAATGAAAAATATCCTGAGGGCGATGTGTCTATTCAAATCGATCTCTTATGAACTTTAACCTCTTGAGACCGTGTGGTACATTTCTTATTAGACTAATAATAATATTAATATTATATACCAGATTCTGCTAAAAAATTCTGCAGTGGAGGTGTAGGAGGACATATTAAGGTCAATGAGGTAGACCCTGTTTAATTAGTAATTAGTAGTTAAAATATTTTTAGAATGGGTTTGAACCAGTCATTGGTATTGGTGTTCCTAGTTTAAGTAAATTTGGTGAAGTGTACTATTATCAAGGAAGTAATTCTTCTGCTGCGCCAGTAAAAAAGGATTCATCATCAATATTTGACGGACCTGATGAATATTATGGTACATGAAAGATGGATGGAATGGATGGATGAATGGTTATGAAATGAGGATGGTTATTATCAGTCATAATTTCTAGGATACTTCATTACCAGTGGATTTATAAACTAATAACAATAGTAAAGGTATGATAATATTAAAACACTTGGATATAGTAACTTACATACCTTCTCAGATTACATTGTGTCTGTTCCTCGTTATGCTGATCAGAATAGTGCAGCTGGTCGAGTAAGACCTCTCATTATAGACCCGATTGTAGTTTATTAATTTATAGGTTGCTGTGGTTACTGATGTCACAGAGAGACCTGACTTATTTATTGAAGGAAAGCAGGTACTTGATGATGATGTAGTCCATCATTTAATATTTTATAGATTGGAGAATTACTTTGGATACAGTGTTGCAGCTGTTGACTTGAATGGAGATGGGTAAGTTCTACTAATTAACGTCAATTATTATAGCTCCCCCCATATAGATGGGATGATATTGTAGTGGGTGCACCATTTTATTGGGATACAATAACACCAGAACTTGGACGAGTTTATGTCTTTCTTAATGTAGGCGTGGTTTGTTGGTGACATATGATAATATGTTCCTTTTGTAGGATGAGGGAAACCTAATGAGAGTACTATAATTACTGGTAATGTCAATGGAGGTCGTTTTGGTATATCTGTAGTTAATCTTGGTGACTTGAACAATGATGGATTTGAAGGTCTCTCTTCTCACACACACACACACACCCATATTTCTTTCTCTCTCTCTCTCATTTTCTTTCTCTCTCTCTAATATTTCTTTCTCTTAGATGTTGCTATTAGCGCACCTTATGAAGATAGTGGTGTCATCTTATCTATCATGGTCAACAAATGGAGACATGGGTTCTATTATTATACAACATTTCAACAGGTAGAAATATAGCAAGAATTATTGTAATGTGTCATTGTGTGTTTACAGCGAATTGAAGGGTCTAAAATAGCAGATCAAGTCACCAACCTTACTCTGTAAAGTACTTTTGGATTTTCTCTCTCTGGTACTAAGATGTTGACCAAAATACATATAGAGGTATTTAAAAGAGATATTCTATTCGCACAATGTTACTTTGATTGGTCAGATCTCGTAGTTGGTGCATATGAGTCTCAGACTGTGTTTGTTCTTCGTTCAATACCAGTAGCTGTTGCCAATATCACTATTACAGCTCCTAGTGATCCAATTAAACTTGATGATTATAATTGCAGGGACCCAAATGATAACCCCATTACATGGTAAACTAAATAATAATATTATATAACTTTATTATTATAATTAGTTTTGTTGTAACTGTGTGTAACAATATCGAGGCAGAGGTTTAGAGTCAGGATTTAGTAAGTCCATTCACTCACTATTAACCATCATTAATAATCTCACTCACTATTAACATCATTAATAATCTCACTTACTCAGGTACTACATATAAAACTAGAAGAAGTGATAGAAACTAATCAACAAAATCGTCTGTTTTTTGATCCTTCTTTGACTACAAATTCTATTATAAGGTCTATCACATTTCCTGGTCCTAATCAGCTAACATGCAATAATGTCACAGCTTATGTCAAAGTAAAATTTGATAATAAAATATATCAAAACTATGTTGTTTTTCTCTTAGAATACCACTGTCCTTGATGTTAATGATTTTTATTTGATGGTGGAACTATTACAGATACCACGAGATAATTCTGAGTGTCAATACGAAAATTTGTTCCATTTGATTTTGTCAGACTCCTATCATTGATGCCACACCCTCTAAACCTATAATATCTCTATTGTCTTACCATGTGGTGATGATAATAATTGTATTGCTGATCTTACCTAGTTGTCACTAGTATTGCTACAAGTTAGTATACATGTAAACCACCACCTCTTCACAACACCCATTTTATAATAGGACAGATGATGCTACACCAGCTGTATATTCTGATCGTTATGTAGTCGGTGATGCTACTAGAGTTGACATTCGAGTTGATCTTAGTAATCTTGGTGAAGATGCCTTCAAATCATATATTATACATTGTTGTGATACAGACTATTTGACATTTCGTCAAGTGGTAGACATTTCTTTGGTTAGTGTGTCTCTTTAGTAAATCATTGATATACTTCTCTTTATCAATAGAATGTTATCAGTTGCACTTACACAACTGTCAATAATACAACATATCAAAATTATACATGTAATATCCCGTCAACGATATCCAATTTGGATGCTCCAAAGCAAATCACCCTTCGTTTGATGGGCAACACAGCAAAATTAGTTGGCAATGAAGGAACTTTGGCTCTGCCTATTGCATTAGAATTATTGAACAACAACATAATAAAGAGAACAGTTCTACCTTAGAAAATAATGAAGTTACAGCTAACATTGTGTTTGCTGCTGTATCAAATTTTGAAGTAATTGTGTAAGTCTCTGTACATATTATATTGTACCATGCTATGTCTTAACTGACCAATCAGATTGCTCCATTTCAGGTACTTGTACATAAATTATATTATTTTCAATTTAGTTTATACACCAATGTTTTAAATGGTTCTTTCATATATACTGGCATTGAACGTAATCTTGACAACTTAGCCAGTAATTTGGGTGGAAGAGTTAATATGCAAGTCACTCTTCAAAATAAGGGAAAAATCTAAATTTAATGGACTCCTTGATTTATATATTCCTGCTCGTGGCCCGGAAGAAACTTACTATTATTATATCCAGCATCATTAGTAAGTACATCTCTCTCTCTCTCTCTCTCTCTCTCTCTCTCTCTCTCTCTCTCTCTCTCTCTCTCTCTCTCTCTCTCCTCTCTCTCTCTCTCTCTCTCTCTCTCTCTCTTCTCTCTCTCTCTCTCTCTCTCTCTCTCTCTCTCTCTCTCTCTCTCTCTCTCTCTCTCTCTCTCTCTCTCTCTTCTCCTCTCTTCTCTCATCTATCTATCGATATATCTATGCCTATTATAGAGGTTCAAACTCCTACTAACCAATCAAATTGAGAGATGTAACACATCTTCACTCAATCCTGATAATTTCTTAACGGATTCCCACTGCCAGAAGGAAGAAAAGAAGTTTCAGTGATAGATTGATAAGAAGCTCTTTAAGTCGGAAGAAACGACAAGACACTTCATACAATTTAGTATGTTCTCTATAATATTGTATGTAATGTGATCATCTTCTGTTAGGATTGTCCTGACTAATCGTGATCAATGCCTTAAGGTATCCTGTGATGTTTAAAGATTTAGGAATTGACTCAGTATCGTATATAGTTACTGGCTATATTGATGAGCGTTTTACAATGTAAGTACAGCTGTATTTATATACAAATGTTGTTATTATAACTTTTAGGGGGAAAATTGACACTTTTATCTTTAGAGCATTTGTCACTGCAGAAGTTACTGATGGGTTTTACTAACTCTGCTGGTTCAATCAATAAAGCTAATGTTAGAGTTTATTTGATCAATATCTGTTGCCATCTGTTTGAGTGTTGTCATCATAAAGATAAACTTCTTTTTTTAGGTGACTCTAACACTTACTAAAAACACCAGACACTGGATCTGGTGATGTTCTGAGTATTCTTAATATTATAATCATCGTAGTGTGCGTCCTGGTGGCCATTTTCTTTATTATTCTAATTGCCATTGTTCTCTACTTGTATGTTTGATGATCAGCACTATTGGCTGTTACCATGGCATCTTGTATATTTGTGTAGCTTGGATTTTTCGAAGAAAGCAGATTAAAAAGAGAGAGAGGAGGAGAATGCCGACCCTTATGATGATATTATGTACCAGCTCTTGTTGATATAGATACAAAAGATGATACCAAAGAAAGACCTCAGGTTTTTAAAGAGGAAACCTCAGAGTACTAAAGAGATGCCTCTTGATACCTTTAAAGTGTCCCCATCTGATAATACAGAAACTATTCTGAGAAAGTCCCTAGTGCTCCGAAAAGAGCACCATTTGAGACCTCTTTTCTAAGTAAATTTAAAAGCAGTAGCTTCACATGAAATGTATTTTTCTTATCTCAAAACTCATTAATCAATATTTTATTTTTGTCCCTTTAGTGATTTTGTAGAATTTTTATAAAACAGTTATTAATAAAAAAGGAGGGCTTGAAATTAAAAGTTATGGTGTGGGAGGAGCCAAATTGTATTAATAAATTTGTTTTAATAACTAGCAATGAATGATACCACATCCAGGAAGTTAGTAAACTCGAAGAAAGGAATCTATAGACTTGACTGTCGATAATGGACAGCCTTAGCCTCCTCACGACTTGGATAGTACTGAGTACATTAGTTTGTATCTGTCGATGTCAAGGTTTGGAAAGTATCGATGTTCTCAAACCTATAGCTAAGATATCGCCTGCTAAGATTAATGATGGCACATTAGATGATCATTTTGGTTACTCGGTCACTGCTCATCAGTTCTTCACTGATTCTAGTGGTATGTCATTAGAGGATATTTTTAACAAGACAGTGTAAGTAATTATAATATATATCTAAATAACACCTATTATGTGTGAAATGTAGAAAATGGAATGTGGCCCCCTCTGTGTGTGGTGTGTGTGTGTTTGTATGTAGTTGGTGTTCCTGACCCTTCACAATGGGAGGAAGGGTCTGGGGACAAGTACATATAGGATTCATATAACAGGAATACAGATTTGGGTAGAGTATACTTAGACCTGAGCATGTGTTATAAGAGCAAATGGAAGCGTAGACCCTCCTTTATAACTACCGCTGCCTTGCGACTTGTACTGCAGAGTTTCAAACAGCTTCTGGGACTTTACTAGCCATTATCAATTCACAATAAATAGCCGCTAAGTGAAAAGAAGGAACTCATAAGTGCATGAGGAGTTTCTATGACCTACAAGGTTTGTACAAGTCCTATATACTCTTGTCTCTTCACTCTTCCTCTCTTAGTGAAGGGTCAGCAATGCCTGAGTAGTCTGTATTTGGTATGTGTGTGATAATTTGTAAGTAAACATCTGTTTACCATATCATAGTATTAACATACCTATTACAATAAATTCACATTCCTTTGTAGTTGAAATGTGACATGTTGAGTTGGTGTTTCAATTTAAATATGACATTCATATTATAATGCAGCTGTTAACAAGTGTAGGAAATAATATAATGTTTATCACTTAGAGTAAATTATTTAATGCTTGTATGTGAAGTTATTCTCAAACAATAAACATTTTTACCAAATAACAAACAATAATAGAAAGTATTACTACTTAAGTGTGATTGCCTTTTATCAAGACATTGAATATTATTGTGTTCATCTAGCATTATAGCTGGAGCTCCTCGAGGTCGGTTTCCTGGTGGAATTTAGTAGCATTCCTTACAATATGACACTGGAGTTTAATCGTACTGGATTGGTTTTCATCAGTGTTACTTAGCAGCAGGAAATTGTTCAGCTCTACTAGGCAATGGTGATGCTAACTCTCCAGATGGAATGCTCTTTGATCGTGTTGGTAAGAGATAGACCATGGTGGACTGTTATAATATGTGACTTTGTAGGAAATATTCCTGAATATCATAGAGAGGTCCAACAGTACCTTTTAATTCAGAACAAAGATGGACAACAAATGGGAGCAACTGTATTCAGTAGTGAAGGTTTCTTTGTTGTAAGAGAGAGAGAGAGGACAGACAGAGACAGAGAGAGAGAGACAGAGAGGAATAATTTCCAATGCTATTGTTTCTTAAATTTAGGCTTGTGCTCCACTGTGGGAATTTGTTAATACTGACTTTAGTAATTCTCAACCTCGAGGTCGCTGTGTCTACGCTAGCAGAAATCTGACCAACTTTGTTGTTATCCAACCTTGCAGTATGTCACTAAGCTACCTACATTTAATACCATATATAGCATCATTAGCTAATAAATATAGTAAAACATTACATCATCAGTCTAATTATAGTATCACTTTTCAGATAATGGTGCTGCTACTAGCCAACAACGTGAAGGATATTGTGAGACTGGTTTTTCAGTACATGTATCAATGGTGATATTTTAATTTTGATGTTCTTTATTAATGTCTTCCTCTTTAGAATGGTAGCTACCCACTTCTTGCTGCTGGTGTACCTGGTCGTCGTTTTAGCAGTGGTGGTGCATTTTATTATAACAATCTCACTAATCCTTATGGACTTGATCAAAACATGGTACAACCTTTTCTTGTTCCAGCTAGCACTGGTGACAGTAATGGTGATAACCACAGCCAATTTTGAAATGTACCTTATGAGCAATTTTCTTACTATGGTAAGAATGTATTGTTTTATATTTATTTTAATATTCTTCTCTCTCACACACACCACACACTACAGGATTTGCTATCTCAAAGTGGACGTTTTCTTAATACAAACAACTTCAAAAAGTAAATTTCATTTTTTAACATCATTAATTCAACACTCCTTAGGTTTCATAATTTCATCACCACGCCATACTGAAATTCACACAGCTAGGACGAGTAAGTTAATGATATTAGTACATGTAATATAGTAACTCCTTTTACCATAATAGGTTTATATTATATCTAAATTAGAAAATGTATCTACTATATATGTTGATGGTGAACAGGTTAATAAAAATATAAATGATTCTTTAACTGTGACTATTAACTATAGTATGGAGAGTATTTTGGATATTCTATTGGAGTGGCTGACCTCAATGGAGATGGGTTAGTTTCCTTATAATGGTCAGACATGCTGGCAAGTGTTCTGTGAATATTACATTCCTGTGGTTCTCTTCTTCTTACCACTGTCATATATATATTTTTCTACATGTAGGTGGATGATTTCCTTGTTGTGCTCCTATATATAGTGAACCAACTTTAAGTGAATTGGGTCGTGTCTATGTTTACTATAAATAATCAGGTGTGTTTTATATGTGTGGGATTTGTGTGTGTATTGCTGACTATGAATTGTTTTATTTTTAAAGGAGAATTTAGCAAAAGTGCTGTAATTGTTGGTACTGTCAGAAGAGGTCGTTTTTGGTATCTCTATAGCAAATCTTGGTGACTTGAACATGATGGATTTGAAGGTCTCTGTCTCTGTCTCTCTGTCTCTCTCTCTCTCTCTCTCTGTCTCTCTCTCTCTTCTCTCTCTTCTCTCTTCTCATATTTCTTTCTCTCTCTCTCTCATATTTCTTTCTCTCTTTCTCTAATATTTCTTTCTCTTAGATGTTGCTATTAGCGCACCTTATTGAAGATAGTGGTGTCATCTATATCTATCATGGTCAACAAATAGATGACATGGGTTCTATTATTAATACAACATTTCAACAGGTAGAAAATAGCAAGAATTATGTATTGTGTTTAATGTTGTGTTTATAGCGAATTGAAGGGTCTAAATAGCAGATCAAGTCACTGATGTTACATCTGTAAGTAGTTTGGATTTTCTCTCTCTGGTACTACAGATGTTGATCAAAATACATATAGAGGTATTTAAAAGAGATATTCTATTCGCACAATGTTACTTTGATTGGTCAGATCTCGTAGTTGGTGCATATGAGTCTCAGACTGTGTTTGTTTTTCGTTCAATACCAGTAGCTGTTGCCGATATCACTATTACAGCTCTAGTGATCCAATTAAACTTGATGATTATAATTGCAGGGACCCAAATGATAACCCCCATTACATGGTAAAAACTAAATAATATTATTATATAACTTTATTATTATAATTAGTTTTGTGTAACTGTGTGTACACAATATCGAGGCAGAGGTTTAGAATCAGGATTTAGTAAGTCCATTCACTCACTATTAACATCATTAACAATGTCACTCACTTAGACGCTACATATAGACTGAGTGAAATTTTTGTCTGGTAATGCAGCACGTCGACTCTTTTTAACCCTTCTCTTTCAATTAACACAATTTCAAAAGATGTGAAAACGTATATTGGCATTAACCAGGCTTTGTGTAACAATATAACACTTTATATTAAGGTATTCTGATATAATGTACAAGTACACTTATCATTGTTTGCTCTAGAATTCTAGCAGTGTAGCCAATTTTAAGTTAAGAGCTGAACTCCAGGATATTCCTCGAGATAACTCACCCGTTAATATTGAAACTGTTCCTCTTGATTTATCTAAAGTGCCAAAAATTGATGCCACACCTACTGATATTCAAGTATGAAATGATATGATGTATTATTGTGTTCAACTCCTTCCTCAGATTATTGTGGGCTCGGGACTGTGGTGATGACAATCAATGTCAAGCTGATGTTATTTTGTCACTTATCAATATCACATATTTGTGAGATTTAATTATACTAAACTCCACCCATTTATATTATTACTCTTTAATAGAACTTTGAGTGGTAGTCCGGCTTCTGATCAGACTAGATTGACAGTGGAGATGTTGATAGAATATCAGTATTTGAAACTATTTTAACAACAATACTGATGATGCTCATAATACTTATCTTACATTTACAATACCAAGAATATTCCAACAACCACAAGTTTTACCTCGATCTGTAAGTAAAATTATAATTCTGTTCTCTCTCTCTTCTCTCGCTCTCTCTCTCTCTCATCTATCTCTCTATCTATCATCTATTATCTCTCTATCTCTTCTATCTATATCTATCATCTATATATCTATCTATTCTATCAATCTCTAGCTATTCATTATTTGTAATGATACTACTCCAGACAATACCACTCATGGAAACTATGATTGTGTTAACATCAAATCTCCGTTAAAACAGTCTGATGGTGTAAATACGATTCATTTGAACTGGCAGGTACCTAGTGAAGGTATACGAGGAGATGAGGATGATTTCAAAGTCCAAATATCAATGGTAGTACCAAACACAGGCTTTGGTATGGATGTTGCAAATGATAACAATGTACAGCAAGCTATATTCCTGTATATGCTACTTCTAATTATGTAGTGACTTTGTAAGTATCTTCAAGAATATAGATATTATTAGTATATAAATTTTTTATTAGGTTGTTCTCGCGAAAGCCAGCAAGTATATTATGGTAATGGAAACTCCAACTGTTAACAATATGCTAGTAATTTGGGAAGTGAATTGAGATTGTCTGTGATTTTCGTAAAACAACGGTCCATCCCGTATCATATCAGGATATTTGGACATTTCTATTCCATCATATTCATCTGAGACTGGTAGCTATTATTACTATTATCCTGCCAGTTTAGTAAGTTCAAAAAACTTTATATGTTATTTAATTTGTATATATGTATATAGCAAGAAGACAGTATGTATGTAACAGTTCTAATCTTAATCCTAACAAAACTTTACATTGAGTTCTGCAAAGCGTCGTCGAAGGCAAGCCCCCCCAGGTCATTGGGAGTTTGGTCTCTCACGTAGCCGTAGACAAACTCAGACCTTTAATGTGGTATGTTTATTAACTGGTTTTCTGTACTGGTTTTAAATGTTTACAGGACTGTTCTCAATCCACTGTTGGTTGTATTCTGTTCAATGCGTATAGCAAATTTTACTGGTACAGCTACTATTGGTATTACAGGTTATATTGATGAGAGATTTTTTGCTGTAAGGGAGAGTGTAAAATGTAAACCAATAAAGGTCATTTATTATTCTTATTATAGGCAAGACAACCACTTTTAATTTGAGGTCATATGCCAGGGTTACTATTACAGATGGTATTACTAATTCTAGAGACGCTACTGACAGTGATACTGTAAGGACAGACTTATATAGTGTGTGTGTGATCTTTCCTCTATTTAGAGTGATGTTGAATTAATCCGGTATCAGACCCAAGGAGGAAGTGCCTCATTCCCATGGTATGTTGTTGTAGCTCCTATCATTGCTGCTGCAATCTTCGTTCTTATCGTGGGTTCGCACTTATTTTGTAAGTCTTCTTGTTGAGTAGAAGAAAACTTTTTTTTCCTCTCTCTCCTCTTGTCTCTCCTCTGTCTCTCTCTCTTTCTCTCTCTCTCTCTCTCTCTCTTAATCTCTCTAGTTTGGATTCTTCCAAAGGAAAGAAACATGGTAAAGATGAAGGTGGTGAAGCTGAAGAGTTGAACAGTTTGCTGAGAATCCATTTGGTAATGCACCAGGGGAGGGGCACCACCACCCCAGCCAATACCTCAGCCAATACCTCCACCTACACAAAATATTGATGAGTTTGAAGCTTCAAAATTGTAACAATTGATGTTATTTCGTCATTTTCTTAAATTAGTTATAACTACTAAAATATCCTATACTTTTTATGTGTTCTTAGGACTCAAATTTTGTAGATAATTAATATGTTGTAGTTTATAATTATATTCATGGTTTAAAAATAAAGCGTGTTATTAATAAATAGGAGTGGTTATCTAATTAATTATATATAAATTTATTGTACTTCAGTGCAAGTAGACGTGGTTCGTTTCTCTAACGTCTACAAGATGGGTAACAGCCATTCTGGTGATAGTTTAAGACTCTCAGATCAATCTGCTCAATATATTCCGTCGATTGTGAAGAGTTAGAGAGGACATTTGAGCAGTTGGTGGTAAGTTAGTTTATCGTCCATGTGTAAACATTATGATAGCAAATATAATTATAATTTATACGATCAATAAAGTATTTTAGTAACGTATATAAAATAGTTTGATGACTAAATGAATAGTTAGATTGTACATGGAATTAATACATTATTACAGAGAGGGAGTGGCTGTGATATATGATCTTGTTGAAGTCACAGATGTTATGATGGTTAAGTAGGCCTTGTTTGTTTTGTTAATGTCAGCTGCTAACATCTTTTGTTATTTATTTCTCTTACTTGCTCTCTGTACTAATGAGAGTGTCCGTTACTCCTACATACTATAGTTGTTCCATTAAGAACTGAATATTTGTCAATATAACATTTTTGACTGAATAACGAACGAAAGGAAAACATTATAATAACTGTTAACATGTTTAAATTCTATGTATTGATGCACCATCCTGTGTAGTTGATACAACCACAGTAACTGTTAACAGTTAGTAATCAGATTGTAATGCTTTATAAACACTGTTCTGATTATGTTAAATCAACTTTCCTTATCTCTCTTGTAGGCATCTATGGATTTACCTGATGACAAGAAAAGGTGGTCCTTGGCACTTCAGAAGAGAAGAAACGTTTGATGGTAAGAGATCATTACGACAAAAAACCAACCAGATGCCACCTAAATTCTACCATTGCTAAGTTCTCACATGTCATGGAGGGCAGAAAATGTTAAGGTACACACAATACTTACTTACTCTCTCTCTCTCTCTCACACACACACACACACACACACACACACACACACACACACGTAAATATGTTATCTACTTTTATCTTACTTTTTAGAAAGCTAGAAAACGTTCATTAGATACAGCTCATCACTTGAGAGGTCTGGAGATTTCATTAAGAACTAATAAAATCAGGTACATTTCTTCATTAGACTTCTTTAAAATTAATATATTTCTATTATTTTCTAATAGTTGGGTTCAAGATTTTTTAGATGATAACAATGCCGGGTTACAAAAGCTAGTACAGTACATGAGATTTCGATATGAACTTGAAAAGAGAATGTAAAATAATATATCATGTTTGTTCTTTAAATCATCAACTTCTGTATCTCGTCCTTTCATCTATTTAACTGTCCATTTTATCTATCTAACACTTTGTTGTTGATCCATTCATTTTCTCTATAGAATGCAAAAGAGAAATAAACAAACATTAACAAGAACACAAAAGTCTTGATAGTGGTCTTAATACATCATCATTGTTATCTCATTCCTCTTCATATCACTCGTCTCTCTATTCTCTGTTATTCTTAATAATACTGAGATATCGGATATACATATTGTATCTTGTGTTTGAGAGCTCTCATGAATAATGCAGTAAGTGGGTGGGGCAAACCTGGGTTGCTAAGCAACAAAAAGAGAATCTGTTTTATGACGTGTTTAATAGTAATTGTATTATATTTTATATGGTATTTGTTATCACTTGTTTATGGTATAAGTTCCATTAGATAAAGTCATATTTGGTAATAACTTTGTCTCTTCTTTATCAAATTAAATTTACAATGTTATACTATTTTTGACCATATATGGTAATTACAGTCAGTCAGAATCTGTGACATAGTTGTTTTAGAATTTGTTTGATGACTTCCTTTATGCTTACAAAGTAAACTCTGTTACCTTTTGATAAATCTATATGTACATAATACATCATACACTATATAACTATCTTTATTAATATAAACCAATATTAAACACTCAATTAAAATAGTTTTTTCTTATTATCTCTCTTTGTAGCATGGATTTGCTGCTGTAATGAAAGACAAAGATGCTATAACTGTCATGGTATTGTCTATGTTTTTTGGAACACAGAGGTACAGTATGGTTTATATCCTCTTTGTTTATACCTCCACTGTCATTAGGACAATAATCACAGTAGTTGAGTTATTAGGGGCAGTATGTTTGGTACGAGGTGGTCACATAAAAGTCATTGAAGCTGTCGATAATTTCAAGAAAGAATTGACGAACAACATCGTTTGAGCATTTAGTTCATTTCTTTATGGATCATCGTAATGTATCTATAGAGTTCCAGCTGGCTTGTATGAATTTTATTAATGTTTGTCCATTCAGCAGAAGATGTAAATTTTAGAGTTCACTTACAATATGAATTTACTGTTCTGGGTCTGATGAATATCTCCAGTATATAACTTATGATCAGCTAGAATATATAAATGATGGGTGATTGGTAATGGAAGATGAGTACATTTTCTTTAGTTTTTAAAGGCCTCACAAGACTCAGCTCAAAATTTATTAGATCAGATACAAGCTTATGAAGAGAACTATTCAATGTATCTGAACTTGTTGAAGAATCTCAGACTAAAGCTGAGGCTCTTGCATTAGTAGAGGACACTAAGAAACAAATGGAGAAGTAAGTCACATGTCCCTCTCTCTCTAAGACATGACTTTTTTAATACTGTGTTTAGGTACAAGAGAAACATTCTGCAACTGAATTTCAGTCTTTAAAGAGAATAGGTACAATTTTCAGTCACATGATAGTCACATGACATAAATTATCTAGCTGAACTGGAAAAGCAAGTTGTTGAGTTAAAGAAAGTTCTGCAAGGAAGTGGCGACAATCAACCAGTTACTGCGGTCTCACCTCCACCTCCTCCCCCACCCCCTCTCCACCTCCTGGGGTCCTCCCCCACCACACCTCCCCCTCCTCCCTCAAGTGGGGTGTCCACCTCCTCCTCCTCCACCTCCTCCCGGTCCTGGGGGAGGAGCTCGATACCCCCTCCTCCATTACACCTGGTGCTATTCCAGTCCCTCCCAGTGGAAGAAAAAAGGAATAAGTAAGTTATATTTATAAAAATAGAAATAATAAGTTTGTGTTAGCATTTCAAGGAAGGAAAACAATACAAACAAAACACAAACTTCCATTATTGAATTGGGTATCTATGCCTGCTACACAAGTTAGTGGAACTGTGTTTAGTTCTTGGATGATGAAAAGATTCTTGACTCACTGGATTTTAGTGAATTGAAGAGAAATTCAAACTGGTTGGGACTGGAAAAGTACTACCTGTTCATCTAAAGGCAGTCCTTCATTGTCTTCAAAAAGTATACGTTCTGATGTACATCCCGATGTAGAAACAGAGTCTTCTTGAACCAAAAAGAATTCAAAAATGTAGCCATTGCTCGTCGTAAAGTATCTACCCTCCTGAAGTGTTGAAACAGCAGATTGCTGGGTGAGTAATTATGTAGAGGTTATCTTTGATATATTTGATTTTTATAGTATTGATCTTGAAGCATTACCATTAGAACTGTTGAAATATTGAATAAAATTGTTCCAACGGATGATGAAATCAAGAAATTTCAACAATTTATCAAAGACAAAAAAAATCCTAAACATTACCACCTAATGATAAATTCCTCTTTGAAGTAATGACTATCTGTCCTGTTAATAATATGTCCATCCACTATTAATAAAACTAATCCATCCATTAATTAATTCATCCATTTGTCTAGTTACACAACATAGAGAGACTCAGACCAAGATTACAAGTATGTTATATTTTGGTAATATTGAAGATGATCTACAAATGGCAATACCAGTAAACAATGGAGTCATTATATATAAATATACTCTCTTTATATATACTCTATTATAGGCAAATAGATGCTGTTATTG